>NC_141551.1:79815000-79947500 GCF_021556685.1 Rattus norvegicus
GTATGACTTCTATATGTCATATTATTATAAATGTTTTAGCACAGTGAGGGAGGCCAAGGTGGTTCAGTGCAGTAAGGGACTAGAGAGATGGCTGAGTGGTGGAGAGCACGTCTTACTCTTCCTGAGGACCAACGTTCAGTTTGCGGCACATAAATCGGCCAACTTACAACTGCCGCTAACTCTAGCTCCGAGCAACCTGAAGCCTCTGGCTGCCTGGCACCTGCACTCCACAGCGCATACAGCCAATCAGCCAATCAATCAATCAATCAATCAATCAATAAGTGCACACCACCAAAGAAGGGGGTAAATGTATGCTTAAAGAATTATCTAATTTAGTACTTCAGGAAATGTGTATGTTATCACCAAATAATAGAATGAGGACTGGAAGTCTGAGGACTTACCCATGATTTTTACACAAATATATAATGAAAAAACAATGGTAGCTATAAGCTATTAAAATGGATATTTTTTAAAGCAATGCTGTAGTTTACTCAATCAATCATAAATTTCCTACACCAGAAAGATTACTGAAAGTAGATTTGATTTGGTCAATCAAAAGTAAAATAAAAATAAAAGGCAAGAATAAAGGAATAGGGAGAAGCAGGAACAATAGCAAACCAATAATCCTTTGTATCCAAGAAATAAAGATTAATTTTAAAAAGTGAGCAAAAAATGGATGGTTAAATAATAAATTACTAAGTTTCTATCATAATTCTAGACATTTGGAAAAGTATAAAATATTTCAAAAAATAAATTACTTGAGTCTATAGATTGAACATGCCGGACAATTCTTTCTTAAAACATATACACACAGAGATACACACATTTGCAGACACAGGAATAACATAAAAACACAGAGCCAGAAGTCATAATATACACTTGTCAGATAGAAGGAAAAAGTCCCTAAAACATGAAACAAAGCCCTCCAAGGACGCCATCTACTGCTAGGCAAAGGCCTGCCCTCAGATGTGGCTTTATCCCCAGTAAGACGCTGTTGCAGGAAGCTAATTTGTCATTTTCATGAAGTGGCCGTCAGTTGGAGATAGCTTATGAGCAAGGGACGGAAGCCTATGCCTATTTCTCTCAGTGCTGGGTGCATGTGGCCTGCACAGGCCATGCTTGCTCCTACAGTCTGTGAGTCCAGATGGACCGTCAGTCCTCATGTCTCAAAGGCCTTGTTTCTTTGGTGTCCTCCATGCCCTCTGGCTCTGTCCACCTCCTCCTCTGTGGTGCTGTGGGAAGAACCAATCACTCTCCGATTGGATTTAAGGCTCGTTGTACAAGATGGAGCCCATGCACATCACTGATCAGGTGGTCAAGAACCTGAAACTAGAAAGGCCACCTCGGAGAAAAGTCAGATAAGGACTTAGCAGTAAGTGATTCCTAGCAACATTCTGCTACAGTCTTACATCAGTAGTTTGCTCAGCTGTCATCAGAAAAGCTTCCTCCTGCAGAAGGGAACAAGTACAGAGACCAACAACTAACTAGGCAATGTGCGGAGAATCAGAGACCTTGGAAGACTCAGTCCAAAATGGGATGTCTTCATCAAACCCTCTCCTCCAGGCCAGGTTCGTGGAACTCATAGTGGGGTTTTTGTTTGTTTGTTTGTTTGTTTTGTTTTTATAAATAAACAAACAAACTTAAAATTATACTATAAAACATCTACATTTAATATCCAAACTTTTAAACTCAGTTATTAAAAGGAAAATTCTGAAGCTGTCTTTACTTCTAAGAGCCAGGGTAACAGTATTAAACATAACACAGACACAAAGAGATATGTATACACAGACATGAATGGAAGGAAGAGAGCAGGGCTCAGCACAGGGAGAAATCACCAACAGGCCACATAGTAGGACTATCTAATTTTTGACAAAGATGTTAAAATAAACAAACAAAAGAGGAACTTTTAAAATAAATGACATTGAAAGACTAGTTACCCAACAATAGAGGAAAAGTTGATAGTGTTTCTCATTGTTTAAACCAATCAGGTGAAGTCATGACCTAGCTTAACTCTGCCCTTCTGCACTATGAAGATGGGTACAAGAAAATCTGAAGGTCTCAGCACAGGTAATAGATCTTTAAGCTGAAACTAGAACCACAAAAAGAACTGAATTACACAGAAAAATCACAAGAACCAGAAACTGAAAAAAAAGCAACAATAAAACAAAAGTGAAAACCCCCCAGTAAGATCCAGCCTCAGAACAGGATCCATCTGTGTCAATTCACAGAACATGAAATGCATAGACTCGAAAAACTCAAAAGTCACCAATAAAATAGCAAGGAATCCGAAAATAAATGGTGGTCATACTCAATAAACACACCAAATGAAAAAGTGCAAACAGCCAAAAATAAAAGAAAGAATGCTGAATAATTTCCTCGAAAGAGAAACGCAGAGCCCATACTGAGGTTGCCTCTCACCCACCTGGAATGGCTATCATTTAGAATCAGACACGCTGGGCCTGGGCGGCTCATGCACTGCAGTAGGAACATGAGCTGCCTCAGCCATTAATCAGTACGAAGGCTCCTCAGAAAAGAGCAGACCTAAAGAGCTGGATTCCGGTTTTTGTAAGTTCAACTCCCATCACCCACTCAGTGGGTAGCATGGATTCCCACAGATACAATGCAGCATTTTGGCCCTGAGCAACAAGGACCTGGGACATACATACATGCAGTAAACAATTCACACATAAAATAAAATTAACAGAAGTCTAAAAAATCTAACAAAACAAAACAAACAAAAACCCAAAACCTAATAAACAAAACTACTGTCAAAAATAAAAACAAGGCAGGCTAAGCCAGGACAGCCATATGCAGATGAGGAAAATGTTGGGCACCTCCACAATTGCGTATTAATCAGTCATAAATAGGAACGAAATAATGTCATTTGTAGAAAAATAGATACAACTACACATCCTTATGGTAAGTAAAATGGGCCACTCCCACAAAAGAAATGCTTGTTTTGCTCTCATAGGAAGAATCTAGGGGAAGCAAACAAAGGAGATTTAAAAACACTCCTGCGGCTGTGCAGGAGATGTGCAGAGGACCTTGAAGGGGACAGTGAGGAGAGATACAGAGTGGAGACGGGGTAACTGGACTACATTATACATGGAAATGTAGTAAAATCCTCCCCTTTAAATGATACATGCTAATAAAATTTGAATTTATAAAGTAACAGAAAAAGTGGTATAATTTTAAATTAAATCCACTCCACGTATTAATATTGAATCTGTGAATCTGCTGGAACCCTGACCCTACACTTGAGCAGATCTGTACAAAAGGAGGAGAGATATTTTGTAGACCTTAGCAAATAGAAACTTCTTAAATAATTTTACCTAGAAGCAAGTATTTTTAAAATTATGAAACATTATACCTATACAATGTCTTGTAATGTTAAAGCAATATTTGCATGAACGTCATGTCACAACTGTCCAAAGAACAAGCAGGAGTGTTTTGGCCCGACCCCTGCAGAACAGCACACTGTTAGCTCATCAGGAAACACACAGAACAGACTGACATAATCCATGTTAGCTTACAAGGCATCCATGCAGGGTTTGCAAATTACAAATTAGATTAAGTTAAACTACACACTAAGAAAGAAAAAAATAATGTCATTCCCTTAAAATGAATCACATAGTTTGGAGCCAATAAACAGGACATTTAGAAAGACAACGATAGAATATGTTCTCAGATGCACATTAGCCTCCAAAGCAGTAACAAGTGACTGCTCTGAAAGCAAACCCAGGAAAAGCTGTACAGATTCTGGACCTGGAGTCCAGACAATGAAGGACAGCTTCACTGTGACAGTGACGGCCGAAAGCACAACTAGGAAGGCTCTCTATCCATCTCACTCTGACTTCCTCTACACTGAATTTGGAATCTGATACATACCACTGTGCATAAAAGAGAAACAAAACTCAATTCAGTTAAAACCCAGGGCAAAGGATATGAAGAGGTGAAGGGGTATCCTGGAAAAACATTTTTATAGCCTTACAACCAGCTAGAAATACTTCCATGTAATATTATGTTAATTCATATGGAATTAAATATATTTGCATTTTCACCCTATTAAATATTATTTTTGTATAATGCAACCTGAGTAGGTTTTAGTATCTAATAACTACCAAGTAATACTATGCTTCTTCAGGAGTGGAGGAAGGGTCAGGTGAAATAAGGGAGGCTTTGCGAATCATTAGAACAGCCCCATGACCAGAGTCTCATACAGAACACCATTGGCAGGTGATGCTCTTTACATGGGAGCGAACACCCCACTGGGAGGGTTCACCCTCACCAGGCAGTTCTTCTAAGACAAGATGTGGAGTGGGAAGCTGATGCTTAGAGAAAATAATTGTGTAAGCACTTCATTTTTCCATCATGGCAATGCAGACTAAGAAAATAAAATTACAGGTACTTGTTGGTTGAAATAAATGTCCAAATTGCAAACCCAAGTTCAAAATATTACTTTTTAAAGTTGTTTCCTGAGCATTCCTTGGAAGATGTCATTTGGATGTTTATTATCAACTTCCAGTAACTGAATATAAAGTGGTCTCACAGAAAATAAAGTCAGTGCTCTCTGGTGAAACTCCACCAAAGCTGACACTTTCACATAACTGAAGGCTGGAGCAAACATTTAGGCTTAATTCTGGCAGTGACTGGGAATGAAGGAGTTTAAGGCATATTTAGCCAGAGTCCAGCTATATAAGCCAGTGTTCTAAAGGGAAATAAAAATTAAAAGAACGGGATAGCCAAAAGATTTGAGATGCCAGTTGGTGGGAAACAACCACTCTTTAATATCATGAAAAATACCTAAGTAACTCTGTCCAGCTAAACAATGCATTTTCTATGCAAAAATCACTGAACAAATAAAGGAACAGCTCATAGTCTCTCCTCCAGAGTGAGCTCGAGAACAATGTAGGACAAGTCAAATGCTGCTTCAGTAGATCTCCAGAGTACTAAATTATGTATCTATGACCTGACAATTCAACAGGAGTGTAGAGTAGCATAGTTATCAGTGCAGTATGATAATTTTTTGGTTTCTGTATAGAGATAATGGGAAAAAGGAAATCCTAACCAAAGACATAAACATAAACAAAAATATAAACACACATGGGTGTCCTTCATCTCCAGGGAAATGAGATCAAAAAGGCCAACCACAGAAGGAGTAGAGGAGAAACAGAAGTAGCAAAACAGGAACCATGATCCCTGACGCATGATAAAAGCAACAGCCAATAAAGGTGAAATGTTGAGTGGCATCTGAGAGAGCATATAGAAGAAAAGAGGCAAGGTAGAAGAAGGAATTTCTGAAAATACTACTGATGAAGGGAAAGGCTTATTTGCAAACAGAATCTGCAACATGATGAGAGTCATAAAAACAGAATTACCTGCAGCAGCCAGGATGGAGATGGAGTCAACAGAAGCTTCCCCACGGTAGTGCCCACCCACCTGCCAGACATCGTTCCTTCAGACCGGACTGTGTGTTCTCAGAAAAGTCCATGGCTGGGCTGGCTCCCTTTACGCAGTGAGTGAAGCACAGAGCAGCATCCAAGGAAATCTTGGTGGAATCAAACCCAGTCTGCCATTCTTAACCTCACATTCGAACCCTCATCCATCCCACTGAAATATTTTCCTTGCTGAGCATTTGTTAAACCATTATCACCGTAATCTTAAGTATTTTCCTTTGCTGCCCTCTCCAAGTCCTTGCCGAGGTTCCTGGGTTGCTCCGAGCTCCTAGAACAAGAGAAGAACAAAGTGCCCCATGCACAGGCCAGACGGCTCCCGAAGGAGTTGCCCTGAACTGCCCTATGTACAAGTCATTGAACTCTTACCACCAGCCCTAAAGCAAGCTTCAGAGGGACAGAGAGAAGCTGTCACCTTTAAATAATGCACATTGTTTTAGTGACTGGGGGAAAGAGCTTAAATGTATCAGAAGACTAAGTATTGAAATCTCTTGATGTGGCAATTAGGATAGGAATGGCCCCCATAGACTCATGTATTTGAATGTCTGTCAATAGGGAATGGCACCATTAGGAGGTGTGACCATGTTGGAGTAGGTGTGGTCTTGTTGGAGAAAATGGGTCACTGTGGAGGCAGACTTTGAGGTGATATCTGCTCACGCTATGCCTAGTGTGGTACACTGACCTGCTGCCTGTGGATCACGATGTAGAAGTCTGTGTTCCTTCTCCAGCACCATGTCAGCCTACATCCTGCCATACTTCCCACCATGACGACAGTGGAGTAAACCTCTGGGACTGTAGGCCAGCCCCCATTAAATGTTTTCCTTTGTTAGAGTCCCTGCGGCTGTAGTGTCTCTTTACAGCAATGAAAGCCTAACTAAGACAAGCAGCAAACATGCAGCAATATGGGCTGACAAGAACAGAACAGAGGAATAGGCAAACAGAGCAAGAAGGCTCCTGGCCTTTGGTTCTTCATATTCTCCCTAAAGGAGCAGCCCGCCTGAAGGCCGTTTCGAGACAGTGACTAAAGTCAAGGAAGAATCTGGATATCCGGGAGTAACAACCAGCCTGCCTCACCTCCCCAGGTCTCAGCCTAGCTTCTGCAGCACAGCTTTGAAAAAGCCCCCAGACAAACAGTTTGACTTAGCTTACATCCCAGGGTCCTCCCTGCATAACAGAGCAGGTCTCTCACCCACCTCTCTCTTTTCGTCTTTCATGTATGAACTAACATCTCATTAAAACTCATCCTTTTTTGGACACTGAATGTTTTTAAACTCTTAAGAAAAGAATCAAAGCAACTTTCTGGTAACAAGGAGGTCCCAAACATTTTCAGAAACATGCTAACATGTGTATGCCACAACCAAGATATTAAAAAAGAGAATTTCTGAATCACTGAGGAAAAAAATACATGCTATAAAGGGAGAGTAAAAACCCTTTCTTGCTAGGAAGCACATACCTATTAAGTGGACAAAAATCTTAAAAGAAAGTCTTCTTTAAAATAGGAGAAAATTCTACAAAATAAAATGAGTGAAGTGGTATGTAGAAAAAGGATTCATCTGATGTGAAAAGAACATTTTCTAAAAGTATCTAATAATAGGGTCATATAGTGCTCAAGAGAGAGACATAAAACAAAGGGGCTAAAGATACATGAACTTGTAGGAAAGTATTGACTTAACTTTAAAAGTTCCTATTGCAATACTACTCCTGAATTATGACGGCTTTGATTTATATGAGCTTGTTAAAATATATCACTCACATAAAATGGGACTTCCTCATGAAAAGAGAAAAAAAAGAAACTGGAAATAACTGTAGTAAATAAATTGTGCTCCCTAAAGTCCTCCTACAAGCTCAAGAAGGGTCACAGTTTAGGACACCAGCTTCCCAGCAGTAAACACAGAGGAAAACTCAATTACATACATGATTCTCTAGTACCCAAGTCTGAAATGACAAATCACTGCTGGAAAGCACAGTCTCTGTTGAAGTAACAACCAGAAGGAATCACGTTCCCGAGTCTCACAGAGACAACACAGCATTTGATGGAATAGCCCAAACACTGACCTAACATCAATACTGGGTTTCTTGTTACTTCTAGGAAGTTTTTAAAATTTAAGTCATCAGCATAATAATTATAATGTAAAAAACTCGATCTACAGGACAAAAAAGTAAAAACACGACAGTGAAAGAAATGGCTCTCTATAATAATGATAATAATAACAACGATAATACTGGGAAAACAGAAAACAACTTAAGAGATGGAAGGGCAGAGAACAGCGTGGGGCCACGCATATGTAGTTCCAGGACACAGTGCTGAGGCTGGACTCTGTGGAATCTGCACATGCTACGCTACAGCTGCCTGTGTTGACCTTCATTTGGGAGACAGCAGAGAAACGTGTACCCCTGCAGTATGCTGGTGGAAACAAAGAATGTTGAAGCGACCCATGCAGTATAGAGCTTAGCCCTAAACCTTGGGAAGGGGACTTTAGTGGAAACTGTGTGTCTCTATCCATATAAACCTAAATAAACTTACTGACTAACCCAATTAAATGCAGAATGCAGTCTTCCATAAATAATATGATAAATAACATTTTTGATAAGTGATGTGGCTTTTATTGTGTTACTGAGAAATGACTCACTAGCTTCATTTGAATTAAAACCTTTTTCACAGAAATCGTCACGGTACCACAGACTGCTCTCTAGATCTGACTGTCCACAGATGAGAGTACACAAAGAACGGGGACAGGGAACTTGGTCACATGTGAGTTAGCTTACAGACTTACTAGAGTAAGCAAGACTGAAGAGGGACAAGTCACCGTCACTTAACGCCAACAGAGGTGAGTCTCCTGTAAATAGTTTTAATGCTGACATTATCCATAAGTCTTTTCTTTTTCCTAAACTAAATTGTGCAGGTAGTATTTTGTTTTGGGGAGGGGCGTTCTTTTTTTGGTTTGGTTTTTTGGGTTTTTTTTTTTTTTTTTTTTTTTGGTTCTTTAAGAAAAAGCTGATGGCAAAAAAAGCCAAAACCCAAAATATCAAAGTAAGAACAGACAGGAGAGCAGGGAGTGATGATGAAAGAGGAAGGCCTGAAAGGCAGGAGCCTGAGGAGGCTGTGAAGCCGCATCCACAGTGACAGCAGGAGGGACATGAAGAACCAGAACCTCCTCCATGTACTGAGGAGAGCCTCCTCCATGTACTGAGAGCCTCCTCCATGTACTGAGGAGAACCTCCTCCATGTACTGAGAACCTCCTCCATGTACTGAGAGCCTCCTCCATGTACTGAGGAGAGCCTCCTCCATGTACTGAGAACCTCCTCCATGTACTGAGAACCTCCTCCATGTACTGAGAACCTCCTCCGTGTACTGAGGAGAGCCTCTTCCGTGTACTGAGAACCTCCTCCATGTACTGAGGAGAGCCTCCTCCATGTACTGAGAACCTCCTCCGTGTACTGAGAACCTCCTCCATGTACTGAGGAGAGCCTCCTCCATGTACTGAGAACCTCCTCCGTGTACTGAGGAGAGCCTCCTCCATGTACTGAGGAGAGCCTCCTCCATGTACTGAGAACCTCCTCCGTGTACTGAGGAGAGCCTCCTCCATGTACTGAGGAGAGCCTCCTCCATGTACTGAGGAGAGCCTCCTCCATGTACTGAGAACCTCCTCCGTGTACTGAGGAGAGCCTCCTCCATGTACTGAGGAGAGCCTCCTCCATGTACTGAGGAGAGCCTCCTCCATGTACTGAGGAGAGCCTCCTCTGTGTACTGAGGAGAGCCTCCTCCGTGTACTGAGAACCTCCTCCGTGTACTGAGGAGAGCCTCCTCCGTGTACTGAAGAGAGCCTCCTCCGTGTACTGAGAACCTCCTCCGTGTACTGAGAACCTCCTCCGTGTACTGAGAACCTCCTCCGTGTACTGAGGAGAGCCTCCTCCATGTACTGAGGAGAACCTCCTCCGTGTACTGAGGAGAGCCTCCTTCCTGTACTGAGGAGAGCCTCCTCCGTGTACTGAGAACCTCCTCCGTGTACTGAGGAGAGCCTCCTCCATGTACTGAGGAGAACCGCCCATCTACTTCAAAGGAAACAGTGTATCCACTACATCTAATATTGAGGAATTCTGGAGAGAATAATCTTCTAACAAGAAAAAATTAATATTCATAAGGTAAAGCCAGGAAACTGGCAGTCCACTGCACTCTGTGACATTCACTTCTGAAAACTGCATAGTTCCATTCATGAATGGCAGCATTCCTCGATAACCAAGGTACCCCAAGAGTCAGTTCAATGATCACAAAAACCCATGGGAAAATCATATCGACCTGAGTTATTGTTTTGGATGCTATCTTGATATTTCATGAAAAATTGTGGCACAACAAACTTTTAAAACCAAAGAGAACAGGAAATGATGCCTTTACACTATTTTTGCATGGGAACTTTTTAAGGTTAAAAGAGAAAAGGACCCAAGGTAGCCACCTCAAACCCTCCTAAGTCACATACCCTATACCTCAAAGCTTCCCCAGGTCACACCAAACATTTCAACACCCCCTGCCACCCCGGGATCATAGTCATACCCCAAACCCTCAGTCTGACACCCAAACCCTCCTGGTACCATGTGTTAGCATTCTGTCTAAGCTCCGCACCCACAGTTACCTGGCAGTATCCAAGAATGCCTGACACTATGAAAAGGGCTGCTTGCCCTGCTCCTTGTTCTCTCTTGCCCTTACCATTTCCCTCTCTGTCCCTTTTATCCCTATTCTACTTCCCCTGTTGTTCCCCCACCCCAGTCTCTCCAAGTGCTCATGGCCTGCCTCTACTCTTCTTCTCCCTCTTCCTCTTCCTCTCCCTCTTCCTCCTGCTTTCTTCCTCCTTCCCCCCTCTCTCTCCCTCCCCCCTGCTACCCTTTGAACTCCCCTCCTCATGCGCTACACTATACTGTCCTGAATAAACTGTATTCTATACTATACCATCCTGTAGCTGGTCCCTCAGGGGAAGGGATGTCTCAGCATGGGTCCGTCAGGGCCTCCCCTTTCCCCATACCTCACCACACCTTCATCGACCATATTCCTACTCTCTTTATATAAACACACCACCATGCCTCACACCTGAACCCTCACAGTGCCGGGCATCGCACTGCTGATCTCTATCTAGCACAGCGGGCATCACTGCTGATCTCTATCTAGCACAGCGGGCATCACTGCTGATCTCTATCTAGCACAGCGGGCATCACTGCTGATCTCTATCTAGCACAGCGGGCATCACTGCTGATCTCTATCTAGCACAGCGGGCATCACTGCTGATCTCTATCTAGCACAGCGGGCAAACTGGCAGAAGTGCAGCTTCCATCTCTAGTCACTTAGTGACAATGACGAGTTTCCAGACGTCAGCTTGCTAAACAAAGTCCTGGAGCCAGATGTGGGATACCTCCCTATTTATGGTTGGTCAAGGAGACCCCCACTCCCACCCCCAAATATGAGGCTACTGCCATTTCTGACAGTTGCCCACAGAAGGAGATGGGAAGGCCCTATTTGAAAGATCACGTATTGCGGTTACAGGTAATGAAAAGAAGCATGGACTACAGTGTAACTCCATTCCTGCCGTCAGCTTTCCTACTGTTGACTCACCAGTTATCACGGTGTACTGAGTGCTGGACCCAGCATGTTACAATACATATTTGCAAGGTCTACACACTGATAAAACAATGGGACAAATGTTCTAAGATTTATGTATAAAACCTTTCTGTTTGGATTGATGCACTCGCCACCAGATGCAATTCTTGCCTAATTCAGTAAACTGGTAAAAAGTCCGTGACTGAAGAGGTCAGGTCAAAGGCCTAGGAGAACCTAGCTCATGTACTGCTTCATGAACACGCTGTTCAACTGCGTTCAGACATCTGCTCTCACACCCACAGATCAGTGCTGAACGTTCTCTTCAAAAAACAGTGTATGTGGGGACGCAGACATGGAAGGGGCTAGGAATAAGGCACCACTGTATGCTCACTTCTACACAGGGCACTGCATCACACCCTGACCCATACAGGGGTCAAGGGGCACGACAGAACAGGGGGCAGAATGGGGGTAAAAACAAGGTGAGAAAGACTGTGGTACAACAGAATCTTCTGGACAGAATGTCTGCTGCAAGCCAAAAACTCATAGCAGCCATAGTCACTGTTTCAGTCAGGTTCCCTAAAGGAATATAACCAAGAAGGATGAAGATACACACGTGTGCAAGTGCACACACGTGCACACACACAGACATGCACACAGGCACACACGCATACACACAGACACACACACACACACCACACACTCACATACACACACACATAGACACACTCACATACACACACAGACACACACACAGACACACGCACAGACACACACACACAGACACACACACAGACACACACACACACACCAAACACACACAGACACACACACACCACACACACACAGACACACTCATACACACACACACAGACACACTCACATACACACACACAGACACACACACACCACACACACAGACACACACACACCACACACACACACACACTACACACACACACTCACATACACACACAGACACACACAGACACACACAGACACACACACACAGGCACACTCACAGACACACACACACATAGACACACACACACACAGACACACTCACAGACACACACACACACCACACACACACACACTCACATACACAGACACACAGACACACACACACTCACAGACACAGACACACACACTCACAGACACACAGACACACACAGACACACACACTCACAGACACACACACTCACGCGCGCGCGCGCACACACACACACACACAATTGTTCAGAGGCATAAAAGGCTCCTAGAGGCAGATGAAAACTGAAGCGGAGCATGCCCCTCCTCTCTTCCACGATCCCAAGCCAGTTGGTTCTAAGCACTGTACTACACAGACATGACACTCCCTCTCTCACAGGCCTCACAGTCACAGGGAACACAATGTAGCTGTACTCATTGTTACAAATGTAGAAAAGAATGTTCGAGATTATTAGGAGCAAAACCAAGGTGTTGTAAAGACATTTTCATTCCCATCATTAACAGTAACAGGTAAATACAAATTTATAGTAAAAATTGCTTGAGAATGCACTTACAACTTGACTTGAGTTGATTATTTACAAATATGAGCTGCACGTGGCACATTCAGTTGCTTGTATTTACCTTACCTTAACATGAGTTGATGAGAAGTTAGGTAAAAAATTGATTCCTGCAAAAGCTATCATCATTTCAAATATTCACAGGATCTCAAGAACACTGTGAAATTTAGGTTTTTTTCCTCCAGTGACAGTTATGCTGACAAACTTTTTTGGTTCATCAAACTTTAGAATAGAAGGATGTGACTTTGCTTTAAGAAATTAACATTTTTGCATACATCACTCAAAGCACAAGCCCTAAATACTTACAAAAATGCATTATTAATTTAATTGTCACAGCCTATTTAGCTAACTTCTATTTTATATTTTTCTGCAATATGCAAGGCATTAGGGAGTAGAATCAAATTCTGAACATGAAAAAAAAAAAAAAACTGATGATACCGTCCTGGAAAAATTAAAACATAGCAAGCTTCCAAATTATAGCCAAAGCATTAGTGTTTTAAATGGGTGAGAAAAAGCTTTAATGACTTGACAAACGTTGTTCCCAAAGAGAAGGTAAATCAAACTCACACATGCAAGGAGGAGGAGCTTTTATGAATGTGAAACAGATTACATTTCTAAATCCTGGTCTCCTCCAACCACAGATGGACATGAGAAAATGCATTCATAGCTAACTACAGGAATTCTGATCCATCATTCTACACAATAATGCCCCCTTCCCAAAAGATATCACAAACACATCTGAATCAAAGAATTCTTAACAGGAAGAAAAATTTAAAAATATCTAGTGTAGATGAATGCTGTCACTAGAAAGACTTAAAAGGACCTATCCAGATAATCTAGTAGCATTTTCATGCTACTTGGCAAGGCTAGTATAGGTACAAAAGCATGCTAGTGTCTCACAAGAAAGGAAGTCATGTGATCTTTCTGGCATGGGATGATGGAATGTTCTGCAACAGGCAATCTGTTTAAATTTTGGTCACCAACCTATGACTACACTGAGAGGTAAAAGAGGCAGAGTCTACTGGGAAATAGACAACTAAACAGACACACACACACACACACACACACACACACACACACACACACACACACACACACACACACACCAGTAGAAGATGGAGGGAAAGATGGATAACTGGGAAGGGAGCCTGATTCTGAAAACCCTCAGAGTGACATACCTCGTCCCAACAGGCCAAATACCCCAATCCTTCCCAAACAGTTCTACCAATGTGGGCCCAAGTACTCAGGTGTCTGAGCCTGTAGCAGCCATTCTCAATAAATTACTACATCTCTGCAGCTTTATTTATACCACAGAGTTAAAGGAACAAAAGTACCTATGAACCTCAGGGAAGACAAATAGAAAAACCAAACAGTAAGTGCATGACTTTCTTGGTACATTATATAAAAATTATCATTTTAATGAAGGTGTTAGCATGATAAATAAATATATGTGTAAATGAAGGTTAATTATTTGTGTGACCTTGATGTGAGGGAGAGAAAATAAGAACACGTCCAAATTCTATCTTCTAATTCATATTTTATCTTATAGCTATAAAATTAGAATCCTAATGTACTGCTTAAGAACTGAGATAACTCATATGAAAACAAGAGGAACATATGTATAACATGTATGTAACACACTTGTTAGCTGGGTATAATTGGGACAGAAATATGACAAAGAAAATTATGAGAAAGCAAAGTTTAGATACAAAGGAAGCCCACACAATTTGAAAATATTTGAACACAACAAAAATCTCTAAACACACTTGAATGTTAAAGAAATTAAACTTCAGAAAAAGTAATCTAGTTAAGTTACTATTAGACTAATAGACATTTTTATTTTGAAATAGCCATAGATATTTTAAACATTGCTAAAAAGGTTGAGGTCTTAGTATAATTTGGTAGACGACTTTAGAACCGTCAAAACACCATGACTGACACCCGGCTGACTATAGAAACCTAGGGTACTTCCTTGGGAGTTGGAAGGGAAGCTGAAATCCTAGCTTCAATTCTGGAAGCTGAGAGCATGTCTCTATGTACTAAGTGAGTCCATTTTCTAAGCTTACACAATATCACAAGTAGCCATGTTCACATAGTAACTGACACTGTTAGAAATCAGGTCAGTGAGAACAATTAAGTCTACATGATTAAGTTAATAACTATACGCCACCAAGGAAAAGTAAACCTGGCATTGATGGTACAATAACTGTAGGCTATTTTTCCTGACATGGCAACTATAGTATTATTTGGAGAATGACATAGACATTTCTGATTTAATATTGTCAGTGTTTTAAGTCTATAATAAGAACTCAAAAATGTTATTTTAAAACTTCAAAAAGTTACACTATAGGCAACATTTAATTGTTTCTCCCCTCAATATTTAGTTTTAAATATTTGTTTTAGGATTTACTTTCATTTCCCTCCAATTTTAATTCCATAGTTTTGTTTACATCACAAAACCTTTAGTGTTTCCAGACTTTTAAAACTACCATATGCCATTACATTTTTCCGAAAAGTTGACATAATGAATGGAGTTCAAGAAGGAAGCTACAAATTCAAGATGAACCAGTAATACAAATTTGAGAAGTTCTTTCATTAAACAAAACTGAAAATAGATAAAATAACTGTACACATGAAATACAAAATACAGAAAGATGAAATTACCTTTCTTTTGGGGTGCCAACTCCATGCTTGCCTAGCAGATGAGTATTCAAGTGTTTCTTCATCACAAAAGCAACCCTAAAAAAAAAAGAAGAAAGAAAAGAAAGAAAAGAAAATTAATTATAGAATTCTATCTTGGCACTTGGCTGACAACTGTAGAGAGCACTTAAGAATGCTTCTGGACTAGGCATGCACTAGCACAATGTGGACACGCTCATTTGAATAGTTCTGGACTAGGCGTGCACTAGCACAATGTGGACACGCTCATTTGAATAGTTCTGGACTAGGCGTGCACTAGCACAATGTGGACACGCTCATTTGAATAGTTCTCAGACACTGCTTGCCTCTTCCTCAAAGGCACCATCCTATTAAATAGCAAAAGACACAAATGCATCTAATTTGATGGGCTTCTTCTCTGGTTTGGGAATATTAAAAGTATCCAAAGTATCCAAAAGATCAAACTATGACTGTATTTCTTAATCACTGTCTCCATTGTCAGCTGGGATGAAAAAGAAAAAGTACTATGATATAACATACACTGCCCCATAGCTGATACCACACTTCAATCATGAAATGCACTCGAGAAAATATCATTTTATTACATATTTAAAGAATCATAAAAAAGAAAAAGGAATAGCTGTATGAAGCATCCTAAAAACCATGGTAGTGATGGAAAGAGGTTGTTTTGAAACAACGTTAACAGTTTCCAGTGTCTACAGCATGCACACACATAACATGTGGTTTTGTGCTGAACAGACGTCAGTATACATGAAACAAAGAGCATCACCTGACCCAGTCCCTTAACTCACACACCGGGTAAAAGCACACACATGGAAAGAGGGCACACATGCAGCACACACACTGCCATCCTTCCACACAGCACCACATCAATTATGTCACTCTCAAAGGCACCAGATTTCATTCTGAAACATTAGACAAAATGGCTAATCTGAAAAGTGGGTAAAAAAAAAATTTACTGTTGTAACTTAGAGTGTAAAGGGCTTGCAAACATTTTTGTTAATTATGTATTACAGCTGTCCTTCATAAAGTTAATTACTAATAGCTGAAAGGCAACAGAATCTATTTGTATATGTACATGAAAGGCGTGACACATGCAAAAATATGATTTTAATTAGCATTCTATGATATGAAAGGCTACAAATCAAATTGGCATGTTATAAGACTCTTAACATTAAACACTGAATTCATCTGGACATGTTTGCACAAACGGGCAATGGGAAGGATGTTGAGTAATGCAGCCTCTCAGAAGAGATCTGCCATGAAAAGCAAAAGCCAAAGAATCTCTAGAATCACAAAAGCTTCGTTTTGAAAACATCACCTATTTGTTTATTTTCATATAACACTGGGAAAGTGTGTAGGGAAAAATATATTTGCATTTTAAATAATTTTACTTCATTTTTCAAATAAAGCTGCATACAATGAAAACACCAGTCATTCCGTTTTGCATAGTAGGCAACAAGAACTATGACAATAGATGCTTTACAACACAAACAGCTGGTTGCATCATCAATCATTATAATGGAAAGATAATAATCACATTTAAAGGATCAAACTGTGATAATATTAAGTGGTGAGCAAAAAAACAACAGCATTAGATGTTCTATATTTGTTTCTGCTCGATTTGGAAAGAATAAATAACATTTTTCATTTCCTGAAAAAAGAATACAGCAATAACAACAGTCCATTTAAGTCATAACTTTCCTACTGTCCTCCATTTTCCAATAATTAAAAAAACATAAAGCTAATAGCGAAGACCAAAGGTTAAAAACCCAAAGTTGCAAAGCACAGCTTCTTCATGTGACCAAGTACAATTTAAGAGATTTGAACTCAGAAACCAGAATGCAGTTCTTTAATAGAGAACCATTTATTAATTAGAATGCTAAGGTTTAAAATAAAAATCAAGCAAAAATGTTCTAATACACAGGAGACTATCTACAAGAGGGAGGAAACTCTGACCTACACATTCTAAGTCTGCAAAGGGATTCTGCAAAGAGGCGATTTGTCACTTTTGGGGAATACTGGAGAAAATGGAAAATTTGTGCAGTCTAGAACATGAGTTTATATTCAATTGTAAAATATGTACTTATCCGATTTAACCTAGATGCCATTTCTTTGTGTTTGGCTCTTTAAAATATGACTGGTGTGATACTTTTGATATAACTGTGAGTGTAAAACAAAATACCCAGCTGACCAAAGAGAAGACGACTGGTAGGGATATGCTCCACTCACTATATAACACAGTACGGACTTAAGACTTTAATATAATTCATAGAGAAAAAAGAAAACAAAAATATCCCTCCAAAGAAGCTAGCATTCCTTGCTCCTAAGAAACCACACGTTCTCCCCTTCATGGTAACTGTCATTGACTATGCATCAGGTATGAGGTGAGTTTTTCACAAAGACCAAATGAAAAAGCAAGCAGCATCAGCCTTCCTGGAAGGCTCCTCATCTACCCCGAGCACAAGACTAGGGAGAGGGGCATGGCCCATCAGATGCCTGTGCTGCCTTTCCCCCCTGGGATCCAGTGCCACAGCCATCAGATGGCCCAGAGCCAAGAAGAATGGAGGCCAGGCTTGAGAGCAGGGAGCAGAGCAGAACAGACAGGCAGGAGCCACACGGTGGATAGAACATAGAGGCTTTAGCTTTGTTCTGTGGGAACAACCACTGTAGGCGCAGTAACAGATTATTTACCTGGCTCACGCTTTACAGGAGGAGGCCCATTCTGTCTCTATGTCTCTGTCTGTGCCCCACCCTTCCACAGACCTCTCTACCCCCCTCTCTCCCCCTCCCTCCCTCCCTCTCTCTCTCTCTCTCTCTCTCTCTCTCTCTGTGTGGGGGGGGGGTGGGGGGAGGCACATGCTTGCCACAGACTAAAGAAAGGTAGAATAATTATTTTAAAATTTTGATTATGTAACGGATTTTAACTGATTTGCACCTGATAAGCCAGCCTGCCTCCACCTTGGTTTTAAAAGTCGTCTTATAGTAAAGGCAAACTAGGTTCACTCTTTTTTATGACTAAATCTCTGTTTCTCAAGAATGGGGCTATGCCCACTATAACTCAATTACAAATGGTTCTGCACTGCCTGTCCCAAGAAACTGCAATCATGTCCTTGCTTCAAAAACACCGACCTTGCAAGCCTACCTTTGTCTTAAAGGTTGTTGTGACTACCACCTTACTTTGTTTGAGGAGGTCAGTGTAACTACCTTGCTATGCTTCTGTTCCTGCCTCGGGAATAGCACCTTACTTGGAAACTCCTTAGCATGAGCTGTAAGAAGCTGCCTCCCCTCCGTGGCGCACTCGTGAAGCCCACCTTGAGAAATGGAAGGTGATGCACACAGTCGGAACGCTCGCTTTAATTCAGTTGCCATGATGACCTGAATCAATGGTCTTGTGTCTGGCATCCTTAAGATTAACACAAGGGCCTGATATTTTATCACTTAAACTGGATTTGGGTGTTAAAAGTACATGACAGTGCTAACATTTACATGCTAGTTTTCAAACAACGATTCTTTATTTTACTTTCAGTTCAAAATAGCTTTCCTATACATAGATTATGAAAGCTTCCCTTCTTTTAGTCCTGTGGGTTTAATCTGCCTTATCAAAGTAAATCCAGCATCATAAGCACAGAGACTCGAGAAGCAACAAAACCTTGCTTGCTTGCCTGTCTCACTCACACCCATGTGTAAGGCAGGGCGCTGAAACACGCAGGCCACAAGTCAGGCCTAAACCTGGGGCACCTACACTCTGCTGCAGACAGAACGCACCCCACCAGCATGGGCTCCTGTGGGCTGGCTGTCTTCACTCCTATTCTTCTGTGTGTGATTGTTACTTCCAACTCTCTAACTGACAAAATGTCCACAATTCCTCCTACATAAGTACTAACTGGGCTGAGAATTGACTAAATCACAAGTTCAAATTTGAGCACAGCCTTCTGAAGGGTATGGACGATTTTGGGGAAGAAGTTACAAGTTATGAATGACACCACTGAGACGCCAGCACTATGCAGACATCCTAGAGTTCCCATGCAGGTGCACAGAGGACAGGTCACGCTCAGTACACAGGTAGGTGGTCCCAAAATCAAATGATTATCATTTTAAATCTCTACCAAAGTAAAAGTTCACTGAAAAGACAATAGGCCATGAGACTAGCTGGCAAAGTCTAATGACTTATATACGAAAGTGCCTACAATCATGAAAACGTGTGGAACTACTTCAGGCTAATGAACTCCTTCTATTACACTAGCCAAGTAATGCTGCTCTTTAAGTAAAACATACACCTCTAAGGGAAACACGGTAGCCTGGGAAGGCTGGGAGGAGAGCACAAGGCCAATTCTGGCTCTGCCTTTTAACACGGGGTAAAGCTGATGGTGTCATGTGCCTTCTCCAGTTCCTAATGACCTCAAACAGATGACATCCTCTACAGGAGGGCTGCTATAAAGAGAAATGTCCCGTAAGTACTGACATCCTGAGAGGCAGGATGGTAGTGCAACATCTAAATACTGCCATTAGAATGGTCCTCAACACAATCTAGTAGTAGATGATTTGATTTTACCTAGAAAGACACGTGATCAGACAAAGAACTTCAACTCCAAAATACCTACATTCATCTTGGTACTGGTGCAGTGAACAAATGCTGAAATAAAGTGCAGCTCACACAGACAGGGCTTACAAATGTCACCAATGTCACCAAACAACATTCTTGTGTGAAAATCACCTAAAAGGAATGGTCCCCGTAGATTCCTGTGCGAATGGCTGGCTTATAGTGAGAGGTACTAATAGGAGGTGTGGCCTTGTTGGAGTTAAGTGCGGTCTTCCTGAAAAACCTGTGTCACTGTGGTGCTAGGCTTTGAGTCACAGAAACTTGAACTGGTTCTTTTCCTGCTGGTTGTGGATCTAGACGCAGAACTCTCAGCTTCTCATCAGTACCTCAGAGCTACTTCTGCCTGCACACTGCCCTGCTTCCCCATGACAATAACGGGGTAAGCCTCTGAACTGCAAGGCAGCCCAAAATAGATGCTTCCCTTTGTGAGATTGCCATAGTCATGGGGGCACTTCACAGCAATAAAACTCCAAGTAAGATGATCCCTAAAGGTGAGATGAAGGAAAGTAAAGCACCACAAAGGATACCATGCAACAGCAAGGAGAAAAGGATGCTGGCTCCACCACGGGTGAGGACTGAAATGTGGGCCAACTAACATGCCACAATGTTACTGTTTTATCCAGTGTGCATATATTTCATCAGAACATTATTGAGACAATGGGTGTCTGAGTGCAGCATCTGTGTAACTACACTCCTCATAGAGTATAAAGCTAGGAATCCCAAAGTCACAGAAATTGAGGGCTAGATATTCAACTAACCATTCCTGAGTGGTGGAAGCTTCCTCTGTTTGAGCATGAGAACATAGTCAGCATACTTGCTGTGCGTGCTCTCAAATGGCGCTAATCAAGGGGAGGCACTGAGCTCCATGACTCGGGCTCTCATTCTTGATCTGGAGATTAGACATTTACAGAAGAATCTGAGAAACACAAACTTTTCATACCTCAGCAAAGTTAGAGTAAAAGCCCAAGAAATGTGAAAGGAAGAAATCTCCAAAGGCTTTGTTTATGCATTTACGGTGCTAGAGAACTAAATTAAAAGCTCTGTGGTAAGAGCTAAGACCTTAGCTCTATTTACCACATAAGTGAGCTGGAACGAATTTTTATTGTCATGCTAAGTCTCTGCTTCCTAATTTACAGTGTGCTGATAAGTATATGTGAGATTTATTAAGTGAGATTTTAAAAAAGGACCACATAGTGACTATTAAACAAGTACTACCAGAGTAACTGCTATAAGGAAAAGAAGGAACAAATTAACACAGTGATTCTCGATTCAAGGGGAAGAAAGATCAACACAGCCACAGTTCTGCCCCTCTACAGAGAGTGCACATTTCCAGTCTGTGACAATGCATTACAGAGAAGTAAATGTAGTCCAGGGCCAGCAAACACTAGTGTGGAGGAACACACAGGATTAGCAGACACTGGTGTGGAGGAACACACAGGGTTAGTAGACACTGGTGTGGAGGAACACACAGGGTTAGCAGACACTGGTGTGGAGGAACACACAGGATTAGCAGACACTGGTGTGGAGGAACACACAGGGTTAGCAGACACTGGTGTGGAGGAACACACAGGGTTAGCAGACACTGGTGTGGAGGAACACACAGGATTAGCAGACACTGGTGTGGAGGAACACACAGGGTTAGCAGACACTGGTGTGGAGGAACACACAGGATTAGCAGACACTGGTGTGGAGGAACACACAGGATTAGCAGACACTGGTGTGGAGGAACGCACAGGATTAGCAGACACTAAAAGTTCTCTGACAGTTCAGAATCTGAGATTTGCCCTGACCAAAACACCACTCAATAAAAATCAACAAACTATGAGTGCAAACTGAGCAGCACAGTTCTCACCATTAAATATATTCCACAATATATAACATAAAGCAGACCAATTTATTCCCATAATAATCCCCATGTGGCTAAAAATAAAAATATAAACAAAACATCAAATAATAGTTCTTAAAAACACTCATAATTTACCTTCTCATGTTAATTAAAGATATTGAAAAATATATTTAACATGCTATTATTTGACTTTGGAGTTATATAACACTTGTAAATACAGAACTTTTTCCATTTTGCTGAATATGTACTTGAATATGAATACAAATAAGAGAAATGGAAAACAGTAAATAAAGATATTTGTACGTGAGGACTAAGAGAGGTCTGCAAACACAGAACACAGGCCTACAGATAGCTCCTGTTTCATCTACAGTACGAAAAGCTTTAGCTAAGTGTAGGTGCATATTTCTACTGCTATCTGCAAAAATACAGGTAGATACATGATATAGAGATACACAGACACATGGGAAGAAATGAAGGAAGGAAGGAAGATGAATGGATGGATGGATGGATGGATGGATGGATGGATGGATGGATGGATGGATTGATTAAATAGATGGATGATAGATTAGATAGATAGATAGATAGATAGATAGATAGATAGATAGATAGATAGATAGATAGATAGATGGATGGATGGATGGATGGATGGATGGATGGATGGATGGATGGAGAGACAGATGGAAGATAGAAAGACAGATACATAGATAGGTGGGTGGGTGGACGGACAGACAGACAGACAGACGGATAGATAAAATAGATGAAAGATAGACAGACAGACAGATCGATCGATCAAATAGATGATAGATAGATAGATAGATAGATAGATAGATAGATAGATAGATAGATAGATAGATAGATAGATAGATAGATAGATAGATCAAATAGATAGATGAGGGGTTGGGGATTTAGCTCAGTGGTAGAGAGCTTGCCTAGCAAGCGCAAGGCCCTGGGTTTGGTCCCCAGCTCCGAAAAAAAGAAAAAAGAAAAAAAAACCAAATAGATAGATGATAGAGATAGATATGATAGTCATATGATAGAAAGAAGTTTCACTTCCTGTTTTGTGTATGAATGTTTTGCTTACACCTATGTACGTACACCACATGCATTCAAAGCCACAGATGTCAGACGGGGAGTTAGTTCCCCTGGTGTTGAGGTAAGAGAGAGTTTTTACCTACCATGTGGGCTGGGAAGCAGCCTCAGGTCCTCTACAAGTCCAGCCAGTACTCTTTACCCTGAGCCCTCTCTCCTGTCAGCACTGACAGGGAGCTAATGACTCGGCTGCCACCACCACAGCGCTCACCTATCTCTGACTACATCCTCATCTACACTACTGGGCTTTCTCATGCTTATCTTTCCTCCTCTTTGAGTGACTCTTTTATGTATACATTTTTACCTTCATATAGAAATAAAGTTGACTTCCTAAGTTTCAAACACAAACTCTCTATGGGGGAATCTAAAATGGGTATCTCTACCCATGGCTTTTCTGAGGTGATTGTTCACAATACGTAAGAACACGTCTGTACTCGGTCATGGGGCATCTCTCACTGATCTTCCTACAGAACAGCTAAGACTCTCTGTTGGGCCATTGTTCCAGTTTAGGACTCTCATCCCAGTGCTCATAAACCCATTACTCCTCACACTGTTCCACAGAGACCTTGCTTTTCTCTCCCTACATTAGTGAACGATTTCCAACTGTTACACCCAAGGACCACAACTTCCGGTTTCTCATCCTGGCAAATCATGCTGCATCCCAACAGCACATAACCATGTTTGCTCCAGCCCTCAGGTCATGCATGGCCTTCCTACTGCTGCTCTAGACAAGAGCACCCAGCTAAGCAGACAGCAATCCTCCATCAGCACTTGGGACCAAGTCTTCTACCTCTGGAGGTGTCCTCCCAGGGAGTGGGAAACGACTGAAGCAAAGCTGCATGCCAACCAAGGGGTGAGGTTAGCTTAGATATCCAAATGCAGTGTGCGAGCAGAGAACGCTGGTATTGAATGCAACCACAAAACAACGCCTGTCCTGTACAAGGACAGAGGCACCCGAGAGCATCATGGAATGAAGTGCAGTTCTGAATACTTTGTATCCCAACACACACACATGCAAAACATTTATCAACTAAAACATGAGCTAAATTAAATCAGGCAGATTTCATCTTTGTCTCTATAATTTTCTAAAATAAGTTAAACTGTTTAATAAAAACAAACAGTTTGTAGTTTCCAGGTCATTTTCTTTCCTCAACCACATTCTAAAAACTCCATCACAGGAGTTTCTACATCCTGACAGGAGAGAGAACTGAGGCTGGAAGAAGATAAGTCATTCTGACATTTCAGAGAAAGTGTAGCGAAAAAGCTGAAAATGCAGACGCAGGCTTAGTGCCTAGTGACCTTTCTACAGAGCTGGCAAGCCTCTCAATGAAAGAGCACAGTCCCTGGAAAGTAAGGCACAGGAGCTAGGGACAAGTTCAAACACACAGTCGCTCAAGTGCAGCAACCCCTTTCCACATGAGCAAACTAAGAATGGGAAACTTGGTGATTGATGTGGAAGGGCCAGCCACTGTGCAGGACGCTGCCTCAGGTAGGCAGGTGGCCATGGGTCGACAGAAGCAAGCAGAGCAAACTATGGAGAGCAAGCTGTTGAGCAGCACTCCTCCATGGACTCTGTCACTTCCTGCCACCAGAGTCTAGCCAGGAGATCCTGTGCTGACCTCTGTTTCTGATTAACTCAAAGTGCTACGAAGAAGTGAGCCCTGCCTGTCCCACCTTGCTCTGGGTCATGGTGTTTAGCCCAGCAATAAACAGCAGGGACAACCTGTATCATCCTGAATATGGATGAGAGCACACAATCCCCACAAAGTGGTTTAAGCAAAGCCTCCTGAAAAAAACATGCTATTATATCTTGACTTGCTGACATGCATGTTAAATGAACGAAATTGGAAATAAAGCTGCAGTTCCAAGGCATTATCTTGCAAATAAAGCACAAAAAAAAAAGCACAACCACATGTTGCATTCAGAAGTTAAAAGGAATACTAAAGAAGGAACAAAATCTATTTCTCAAACTTGATGTCATCTTTCATTGTTCTATGTCCTAACATACTTCATCATACTTCTATCATCCTTTTGAATGTAATTACCTCATCGACTCCCCCTGCCCACAACATTCAAAATAGAGCCTTACAATGTTACAGAAGGTGGGGATAGAGCTCATTTAGACAAATACTTGCCTCGTATGCATAAACTTTGGGATTTTAAAGAGGGCATAAACCAAGCACTGTGGTAAGTGCCAGTGATCGTCCATGTGAGTCCAAGAGGAAGGATCGAGCACATCCCAGCTTCATGAGGCCATGGCTGCCTTGGGGTATATGAGACTATGCCTCTGAACTATCAACAACACGCAATTTTATTTAGTAGAAAATTATTTTTTATATAATAAACATAAATATATATAATTAACAGTTGAATTTTTTTATGGATAACTATACTACTCCATGAATATAAGCATTGTTTTATTCATGAAAAATTTCATGAGGTAAAATAAGAAACACTTTTCAAGCTTCTGAAAAAAATGCTCTCTTTACAGAAAGAGTGTTGTGTTCTTTTGTAGATACAAATATTAGATACAATGTTCAAAGTATTCCTCCAGGGATATAAGCTATTGTAAGACAAACATCTACAACACAGTATCCTATACTACCAAATAAAATAGGAAGAAGCATTCAGAGGGAAGGACTTGTGTCCTAACAGTAAATTCCACTTCAAGGTAATGAGAGCTAACATGAAAACGTAGCCATTGTCATTCTCCACTGTGAGTGCTGCCGTACCTCACCTGTAGGAAAGTATGGCAGACTTCCACTACTAACCGCACCCTAAGTTATACTGAGAGCAATCCATATTAGGGCTGTCTGGGTTTGTTTGTATTTCTATTTAAAGAGAGGGAGATGGAATAAAATTCATTGGATATTTCATGTATAGGAACTCACTGAAATCTGACAATATTATTTTATTCACGGAGAAATCTTTGGCATGTACACATTAAGTAACTCTAACAACGCTACAAAGGAAGTGGTGGGTGGGGTAGGTCAGAGACTGCAGATACGACCGAAGAATGCAATTGCTAATACTGTAAGTGGGAGTTCAATATACATGCACACATTTCCTATACTACATAAGAAATCAACCATAGAAATAGCACAAGGAAATGTTCCTGAGCTCCCCTAATGAAAAAGAGCAGGTCATGGGAAATCACTTAAATCGAGGCTGGGAATAATGGGAGTCTGAGGCTTACCCTGTTGCATCCAAATTTATGAAAGGGTGTTAGCTTTGCTCCCTAAGGTTATGATGGAGATTACACATCAAGTATTGCCAGAACTCAGGAGTAGCAACTATAAAAAGATATGGAAGATCCTATGACCCAGACATTAGGAATATGTGAGTGTGGACACACATACACAAATACACAATGTGAGCTAATTAAATGAAGTCTGTAAACCTCAATTTCACTTTTCTAAGCTATGAAAACCTCATCCAAAAGACCTATGTAATGATGTAAAACTGAACAGTGATGAATTTTTTAATTTCACTGGGAGATCAGTAAATCTCTCAAATAGAATAATAAGCGTTTAACAAGGATTAGTATATGTAAAAGAACAATTTTACTAAATACTTCTGTAACCTTAATTTTAAGGTGCTGAGCTGGGTCTGGTGACATAGTCTGTAATGCTATCTATGATGGAGGCTAAGGCAAAAAAATTTGAAGACTCAAAGCCGCTTGGGTTTACTTAAAGAATTAATCAAGGGGTTGGGGATTTAGCTCAGTGGTAGAGCGCTTGCCTAGGAAGCGCAAGGCCCTGGGTTCGGTCCCCAGCTCCGAAAAAAAGAACCAAAAAAAAAAAAAAAAAAGAATTAATCAAAAAATGGAAAAGAAAAATGAAGAATCTTGAATTAAATAGAGAAATGGTAGGAAGGAAATACCTATAAACAGTTAACAACCTAAGAAAAATGCTTAAGTATGAAGTATTTCAAGAAATGAAGTAACTCTCAATAAATGATTCCTATTAATAAATTAAGACTCTCTTCTCACTGAAGCATGTAATTCTGGTATCGTCTTTATTGATTAAATCTGCAGGTGCTAAAACATACAGGGGTGTTTATGTCAAGGAATAAAACACTAATCAATAAATCCAACAACAACAAAAAACAGATTTCCTGCCTTATATGCAATTTGTTTTCAGTTTCTGCCTAACATTTTCTGTAAATCAGGAATAAAAAAGCAAATGATATAGGAGAAGGCATCATGGAGCGAGCAGTGAGCCCCTAACTGCTATGCAGTACCCTAAGGATCTGTGAAACACGGGGTCTAATGGCTCAGACCAGCAGGCCAAAAACTTCTACTCATGAACTGGCACCCACCAATACAATTTCAAAGAAAATTTCTTGTAAAAAGTTCGCTCACAAGAATAGTAAGCTGTCTCAATTCCATGTAGATAAATTGGAAGGGCCAAAGAAAAGAGTTCAAATGGGAACAATTTAGAGAAATGAAGAGCAAAAATAACTTTCCAAATTTTAACCCTAAATACCAAGAGCTTGAAAACTCAAAAAATTGCAGTGTACAAACAAATATAATAAATGAAAAAGAAAAGTCCAAAAGGTAGATTAAAAAAATAGTTATAGCGAACCTAAGAGAAGAATGGCACCAGATTTGTAGAAACAAAGCAAAGACCACAAGAAACAGTAGCTTTCACGTATGCCTGACAAGGACAGAAAACAGCCAGGACTGAATGGGGCTGCACACACAGTGATGTGGAAGCAAACTTGTGACGTCTACATGAAGGTCTGAGTTCCAATCCTTAAGCCCACATTTAGAAAAGTCAAGAACTGTGTTATGTGCACACAAAACAAGAGTGCTGTCAGGGACAGGGACAGAGTCGCCGGGGTGGGCAAGATGGCAGACCCAGTAGCAGAATGTTTCCAGGAGGAGAAGTGGTGTCCTCTGACGTCTGAGGATGCAAACATAAACAAGCACCCACTCCTACATGTTCATTACACGGGAAGCCCCACTGGCATGTGCTCACTAAAGTCCATGTAGAAGGGCAGAACAAGATAAAGTTACACAGGGAGGCCCCACTGGCATGTGGGCAGAACAAGATAAAGGGAGGAGGAAAGACGGTAGGAGACAGAAAACAGATAAATGTACGACAGCCTAACACTGAACTGGATATAGAAAGCAAGGTTTTATTAAAAACTACATTTATTTAACTCATAATACCAAAATCTCAACATTCTCCTCTGAAGACAAAATCAAAAACTAAAAGAAAATCTTGGAAAAATTGTATGTGGTAAGATATTTCCAAACTATGAATAGAAACCTTTGCTTCAATAAGAAAGAAGAAGCTGTATGTTCTAAGATGAAGAGAAGACGTCCAGAAACTGAGGAAAGTAAGAACATAAGCATCATGAGAACACAGGGAACAGCTCAAAAGATTCAAATGAAATTTAAGAATAGAAGAAATAGAATATAGAAGAAATAGAATATAACCAGAAAAATGATAGAAAACCAGAACTGTTAAAATTATTCAGGTACAAGTGATCCCTGTAAATACCAAACCTGGGGACTGCTTCAAAACAGCACCAACTCAACTAGTGTAGCAAGGACGTGTGAAGAGAAGAATCACAAGAGGAAACCAGGGACCCTTATCAACTGTCAACAAAAGGATTTCAAATATGCAAAGACCCAAATATGAAGTCACTGTAACTGAAAAGAAGAATAACAAGAGTGAAGCACACCAAGATCAAGAGAAGAAATGAACGGCTACACCGGAAGGAAGGAAGGAAGGAAGGAAGGAAGGAAGGAAGGAAGGAAGGAAGGAAGGAAGGAAGGAAGGAACGCAGGCAGGCAGGCAGGGAAGGAAAGAAGGAAGGAAGGAAGGAAGGAAGGAAGGAAGGAAGGAAGGAAGGGAGGGAGGGATGAAGGAAGGGAGGGAGGAGGGAGGGAAGGAAGGAAGGAAGGAAGGAAGGAAGGAAGGAAGGAAGGAAGGCAGGCAGGCAGGCAGGCAGGCAGGGAAGGAAGGAAGGAAGGAAGGAAGGAAGGAAAGAAGGAAAGGAGGAAGGAAGGAAATAAGGAAGGAAGGAAGGAAGGAAGGAAAGAAGGAAAGGAGGAAGGAAGGAAATAAGGAAGGAAGGAAAGAAAGAAAGAAAGGAGGAAGGAAAGAAATAAGGAAGGAAGGAAGGAAAGGAGGAAGGAAGGAAATAAGGAAGGAAGGAAATAAGGAAGGAAGGAAGGAAGGAAGGAAGGCAGGCAGGAGGGAAGGAAGGAAGGAAGGAAGGAAGGAAGGAAGGAAGGGAGGGAGGGAGGGAGGAAGGAGGGAAGGAAGGAAGGGAGGGAGGAAGGAGGGAAGGAAGGAAGGAAGGAAGAAAGGAAGGAAGGAAGGGAGGGAGGGAGGAAGGGAGGAAGGAAGGGAGGGAGGGAGGAAGGAAGGAAGGAGTAATCAGTAAACATACAGATTTTTGCTGTAACCTAAAAAACAGAATTTTAAAAAAAGTTCAAAAGAAGAAGATGGACAGGGTATAAACCACTGAAAACCAAGCATTAACAAGTATCAAACAGTAGTCCTAATGGGTAAGATGAAAAATCATATGGGAGGCTATTGGGGAAAATATAACATCTACGTAAAACTTCATTTACAACATCCATCAAACTTAGCAAACATGGAAAACAGCCACAAAGACAGATGACACAATGAACCTTCCTGCCCATGCCAAACAACAGAAAGGAACCTAGAAAACAGCAACAGAAAGCCTGGCTACATTAGCTTAGTAGGCATGCCTGCTCGTTAAATTAGCAGATGATGTCACCTCAAAACCATTCAAGACAGAAAGAAATGATGTTCAAAATTCTAACCACACACACAAGTGCATGAGGGCACACATACACAGGAATTACATAAGGATGAATAGATAGAAAGAGTATAAACACTAACAAAGGAGATATGAAGACAATCAGATGAATAAAACTCACAAATTCATAGTCAGCAAATCAGCCCAACAGGAAGGAGTAGAGATAAGCCTGGTGAGACTGAAAGGAATCAGGCAGACATTCATCTCCACGTGAAGAAATGGAGGACACTACTAATCGTGATCACCTGGGTTAATGATGAGGCCATACAAAGCTATCTTTTACTTCTACCTTTTGTTTCTTGCTGAGTCGAAAGATACCGACTTGGAGCAACAATTACAATAGACATAAAGTGGATAAAAAACCGAATCACAATAATAAAACAGAGTAGGGAAATGAAGCTGCACAGCAGCAAAGCTTTGCAGTTGAAATTAATTTGGTATTCAACAAACTGCAATAACATAAGTTACACTGTTTACCGTCATCCCCAGGGTAAAAATTAAGAAAATTTAAATACATAAAATTTACATGCATATATAAATTATATATAAATATATATTATATACTCATACATATATATATATGGAACTGCAAATCGAATTAAAAAGATAAATAAGAAAATGCCAAGATAACATACAAAATAAAATAGAATACGGTGAAACAGAGAAACAAAACAGGCATCAGGATGTACAGAAGGACAGCCGCCCAACAAACAAGTGTAAACAGCACTCTTCTGATCCTTAAGTCTTCAGCCCTGAATATATATATATATATATATATATACATATACAGATACAGATACAGATACAGATACAGATATAGATATAGATATAGATATAGATATGAACAACACTGAATGGACTAAATGTGTGTGCGCACACACACACACACACACACACACACCTTTAAAATGAAACTAACAAGAATGCATCAATTAAATAAGATTCTCATAAATAATCAGCGGGTCAAAGAAGAAAATAAGAGCAAGTTTAAAATAATAAAATATAAAGGAAGAAAACACATCAAAACTGAAGTGAAGGAGTACAGAAGGTCCTGGTAAGGAAGGCACTACAAGCCTTGAAGAAGGGGGCATACCCTGCTAAGATCATCACCACAAAGGAACTGAGAGTTCCTGTAAGCATCTATATTTCAAAAGACAAAGCTAACTACCAAAAGAAACAAAGCACAAAAGATCAGGAAGGAAGAAAGTAAAAACCAGAACACTGAAATAAAATGTTATAGAAATAGGGGAGAACACTCCTCCATTGTTGGTGGGATTGCAGACTGGTACAACCATTCTGGAAATCAGTCTGGAGGTTCCTCAGAAAATTGGACATTGAACTGCCTGAGGATCCAGCTATACCTCTCTTGGGCATATACCCAAAAGATGCCCCAACATATAAAAAAGACACGTGCTCCACTATGTTCATCGCAGCCTTATTTATAATAGCCAGAAGCTGGAAAGAACCCAGATGCCCTTCAACAGAGGAATGGATACAGAAAATGTGGTACATCTACACAATGGAATATTACTCAGCTATCAAAAACAATGACTTTATGAAATTCGTAGGCAAATGGTTGGAACTGGAAAATATCATCCTGAGTGAGGTAACCCAATCACAGAAAAACACACATGGTATGCACTCATTGATAAATAGCTATTAGCCCAAATGCTTGAATTACCCTAGATGCCTAGAACAAATGAAACTCAAGACGGATGATCAAAATGTGAATGCTTCACTCCTTCTTTAAAAGGGGAACAAGAATACCCTTGGCAGAGAATAGAGAGGCAAAGATTAAAACAGACACAGAAAAAACACCCATTCAGAGCCTGCCCCACATGTGGCCCACACATATACAGCCACCCAATTAGACAAGATGGATGAAGCAAAGAAGTGCAGGCCGACAGGAGCCGGATGTAGATCTCTCTCGAGAGACACAGCCAGAATACAGCAAACACAGAGGCGTATGCCAGCAGCAAACCACTGAACTGAGAATAGGACCCCCATTGAAGGAATCAGAGAAAGAACTGGAAGAGCTTGAAGGGGCTCGAGACCCCATATGAACAACAATGCCAAGCAACCAGAGCTTCCAGGGACTAAGCCACTACCCAAAGACTATACATGGACTGACCCTGGACTCTGACCTCATAGGTAGCAATGAATATTCTAGTAAGAGCACCAGTGGAAGGGGAAGCCCTGGGTCCTGCTAAGACTGAACCCCCAGTGAACTAGATTGTTGGGGGGAGGCTGGCAATGGGGGGAGGATGGGGAGGGGAACACCCATAAAGGAGGGGAGGGGGAGGGATTAGGGGGATGTTTGCCAGGAAACCGGGAAAGGGAATAACACTCGAAATGTAAATAAGAAATACTCAAGTTAATAAAAAAAGAAAGAAAGAAAGAAATAGGGGAGAAAAAAAAAACAACTTCTAAGTTGATTATGAGAAAAGATAGAGTACGAATTCAAGATTAGTATTATTAGAGGAGGGGAACAGGAAGAACAAGAGGGCTAAAACTTGTGATTGAAAGAGGAGCACTAACACGATATTTACAAAAATAAAGCTTTTGAAAACTACTGTGAATGCTGGTACTCGACAAGTTAGATAAACCAATAGGACAGCTGGTCACCTGAAGGGGAAAAGGTAATTACAAAACATAAATATATGAACATTTAAGTACTTAGAAACAATATATATACAATAAATGCATCATAAATAAATATACATACAATAAATATATCATCAATAAATGAGTTTATATAGAAACTCAAACATTTTAAAAATAAAAATACAACTCAAATTAAAACTTGGCAAAGAGTCTGAATAATAATTTTCTATAAAAAATATAAAAACAGACAACAAGCAAATTAAATGCAACTGTCTTCAGGGAAATCGACTCCAAACTTCAATGAGGGGTACATCACTTAAACCCACTAGGTTGGCTATAATTCCTAAAAGATCATGTCAAGCGGGGATAGCACGAGAAGGTTTAAGACTTGGCACAGCCATTGTGGAAAGCCATTGGTAGCTCTCACAAACTAAACACTGTTACCACGTGAACCAGAATCCCTTTTCCAGATCCATAGGCTTAGAAAACCTTGCACCCACAGAATTCTTGAATACTTTACAAGACTGAAAGCCATGATACCTGAAAGTCAGCAGGAATCCAGATGTCTGCAAACTGCTGAATGCATAGCGCACTACATCCCTATACCGTGACAGTAGCCAGTCATAGCGCGCTACATCCCTGTACCGTGACAGTAGCCAGTCATAGGGCGCTACATCCCTGTATCGTGACAGTAACCAGTCATAAGTAGCCATACATGCCACATATGATACATAGGATTTGTGAAAAGATATGCAAAATGAGTGAAGTCAAGCAGAAAACAGCGGCACATGCTACAGTACATTATCTTCCTGGTATTAAATGTCTACAAGGAACACATATGTAGGAAAAAGACCAGATTATTCTCAAACAGATCACAGTCATTCTTCATGCTCAAACGAGAAAGACCCAACTCCAACCTCATTTAGATATTCATTTCAGACTCTACAGACCTATAATTATAAAATATGCAAGATAAGAATTTAGGCTACTCGTGAGGAAAAGGTGAAGTTCGGTGGTAACTAGGATGTACCAAGAAAGATGCCCGGCAGAACCGTGGGAGGAGAGAGCTGTGAGTGTAAGATCACTGCATGGCACCAGCATTGAGTGCTGACGCACAAAGAACACAGTTGAAGGCCGTCAGTTTGTGACAGACATAAAAAACAGTGTAAGACTTTGAGTAAGATCTAAACTTTCTTTTTAGGGAAACAGAACAGAACACGTGCTGGTACACAGTTGTGAGAGAACTAGAATTCACTGGAAGAGAAAGATTTACACATACAGTACTCCATTAGAAGAATCTAGCACCCCTGGTCAAGAAAAGCTGATACCAGGGCTTCAATGTCTTTTGATGCAGAAATAAGAAAATACAAAAAAAAAAAAAAATCAAAGACAGTAATACAACAGAAATCAGATCCAGTTAACCAATCAGGGACACAAAAGAATCAAAAATATTAACTGTCTACATGAGTAAAAAGTAATGTGTGTGAACTAGTACAAACCAGTATATGATTTACATTAAATACTAATAATTAATATGTTCTAAATAATAGCTGTAGGTAAAGTGATTTTACAAAATAATTAGTTATATTAGTTGAAAGCTGCATTATCTGCTGTGGTTTTTCGTGTCAGGTAACACAGAATGGTTTGTTTTAACAACACCGTGTTCTAGTAACTTAGGTCTTGGTATATACCTTAAAGAATAGAAGAGAAAGGTGAAGGAATTTCACAACTATTTTTATAGTTATCTTTCGAATTTTTTTTCAGTTTCTATCAGACTTCTTTAATTTCTTGGTATCTATTATTGGAAGTTTTCCTTTTCAAGTAAAATATTAAACTTTGGCCTACAGTTACACTTTCAACAACAGGTATACTAAAAAGTCATAAAACTATACACTGCTAAAACATTGTCACATTTCACTTCTAACCTGAAACTCAGAAAGCACCAAATGCTGGGATCTGTAAGCTAGCTCCTTGGCCATCTGTAAAATCCCACTGACAGTGCCGCTTTCTCTTCTCTAAAGTCTTCACAGGGAGGACAAGAATAAGTGGATCAAAAGGCTTAAGTACACAGCCTGCAAAAAGAGTCACTGACGGGAATGACAGCACTGTCTTCTTGAACTGGAGACCTTTGCTGAGTTAACATAGACAATGGTCACATGACTGGCTGCATGGGCTACTTGGTCTAAATGGGGAATGAAAAGGGGAGGTAAGCTGAGTAAATGGATGGACAGAAAAGAAGAAGGAGGGGAGGGGAGGGGAGGGGACGGGAGGGGAGGGGAGGGGAGGGGAGGGAGAGGGAAGCAGACCTGTATGTGCAGAGCTCTAATAGTCGATGGCTATGTATAATATTTTGCAAAGTAAAATTGACTGAGATGGAAGCTATTTTGCATGGTACAGTGGCGATGGCTAACAAATGATTGGTTTGTGGGCTGCATGTGAGTCCCCTGCCTCATCTGCCACCCCTAATGACAGCAGCCACCTGCTGTTTTATTGTCACAGCTGGAGCCAGTTCACACTCCTTGGTGCTGAGCTCTGCCCATGAGCACCAAGCTCTCTCCTCGCCTCATTACTTTGATGAACTTTTTATGGTCAGCACCCATGAAGACCTCATCTAGGACTTTGCCACACAGACTGGCTTCAGGGAGTGATTTCAGTGACGCGAGGTGATAACACACTGACACTGGCTGCGCATGTCTGGCAGCTAGTCCAGAAGTCAATGTACTGTACTCTTGACACGACAGAGCCCACAACAGGTAAAAATGCCATGAAATCTCATACTTACCAATGTTCTTCCTTTCTCATTGTCATATGAAGGCCACAGACTGCACGGTAATGATGGTTTTTAATGGGACATGTTATTAGAGAAAACCTAATGTACTGTTTATGATTGCTCCCATAAAATTAAGAATCTTTTCAATTTCTACAGACTGAAATTCATTGAAAATTTTTCCTTTAGCTTTTGAAGTCAAAACACATAAAACACAATCAAAGATATTTGTATTACTATATTTGTTTTAGTTAAAAATGTCCGATTCTATTTATTTTTTACTGGATATTTTTATTCACATTTCAATGCTATTCCACATGCAGCAATATCACATGACTTCAGATTAACTCTATTACACAATTTGATGATGGAAAGGATGTGCCCCATCTGTCTTCAAAAGAAAACCCCTTCTCAAGCGTGCTGTAGTAACTGCTAACAAATACATACCGGAATTCATCAGAAATTCTAGTTTTGGCTAGGAAATGTGATGATTTTAAAATCTCAACACCTTGAGGCAGTTCTTATTTCTCTGGCGCCTGAAAGCCATCGTGCACCTGAAACGGGAAGCTGAAGAACTACTGACTGGGATTCTAGCTGGTAATTTAATTCCAGATGTTAGAAGCTATTAAAATTTTCTTTTGTTAATTTGAAAATTGTAGAGGAGTTTTTTAATCCAGCAACATGGCTGCTCTGGCGAGGGAATCACATCAAAGGACCTCCTAGGTCTGTGATCTGGGTCTGGGCTGGAATGCAGACACATGAGCACCTTTAATCCCTCTGGCTGGAATACCAATGAACACTCCACACCTTAAATCCAAACAGAGAGGGCAGGGTTAGCTTGCAGAAGGAAGCAGCTATGTTTGAAAGTGGCATCTAACTGAGAGACAGAGTGATGAATCACAGATAGGATATGCCCAACGCCCGGGAGAATAGCAAGTTAAGAGTAGCACAAAGTGCAGCCCGTCCAGTCAGTTGCGCTTAATCAGCACATTTTGGGGCAGTTCACTTAAGTGAGTTCAGTGAAGTGGAGTTGAGCTTCTTTGTGAGTTCATGTACAGTCAGTTGAAGCCAGAGTATAAGAAATAACAAGAAAATTAGAACAATTTCCAGGATAAGTTTGAGGCCAAGCAGAACAATTCAGTGAGAAGCCAAGAAAAGCCAGATAGAATCAGTCAGCTTTGAGAGAAGTTTGAGCCAGAACAGCTGGACTGAACCAGCCAGCCAGAGTTCAGAAAGAGCTAGAAAGAGTGCGCTTACTCAACTGTAAGAATCTAAAACAATTATATCTAGTGACTAAAAGTTAAATTTACATAAAATGCTACCCAAAATACATAATTTATATGTAAATATAATGCATGTCATATGTAAATATGTGTGTGATTTCTCAGGTTGCTTCTTCTGCATGATAATGGAGACCAAACCTAGGAGCATACACGTGCTGGACAAAGGCTCATTCCCTGCCCTCAGCTTCTATGACAACAGGACTGTATCACTAATGTAGCTCAGGCCAGCTATTGACCTAAATCGCTCTCCCACTTGTGACTGTCCCGCCTCAGTCCTGTGCAAGCTAAGGATTACAGATGTGTACCACAACTACTACCTTAAATTATATGATTTGATTTATTTTGCTGTCTTCTCTCCAAAGAATATAACAGATACACTTTTCTTGGCCTCATTCTGATACTGATATTCCAACTATTTTTCCTAAATGAATGCAGTAATTAATAATGCCAGTGGGCATGCTGAACTACAACTAAATTTGGGGTTTGTTCTAAATATAGCTAAAGAACAAAAAAAGAAAAAGAAAAAAGAAAAGAAAAGAAAAATGTCAACACTCACCATGTTAGTTTATTTTTCAAAACTAAGTTTTATTTAACAACTATGAATAAATCAAATTTCAAGATAATTATTGAATTCATGAAAGCCTAAGATATCAAATAGTAGAAAGTAATTCATACACACACACAAGAGGTTTTGATTTGACTATGTTCTTTGTAAACAGTAATAATCTAACTGGACTATGAAGGATCCTGGATCCTGTGCTGTTCCTTTGTACCAGGATAAACTGATAAAGCAGAGACCCTCCCAGATACAGGCAGTGTATGCATGAAAGACAGGATCAGATTCTTGCTGGACTTACATATTTCTCTTTAGCAACATAAGAACACTTCAACTTACTGTTTATAGAAATTTACTTCTAAGAAAAAGAAAAAGCAGTCAATGATTGAATTGACAATTAACTCCTGATCAATTACATCATAATCTGATATAAACTGCCATGATCCAAAATCCTGCCTTTCTACAGCAAATAGTCTACAGATCATAATAAATCCATGTGCATGACAAATCTTACATGGTACCTCAGAGGGTACAAGTAAAGGCAAAAAGCCTCACTAAGTAAAATCAGCGTACTAGTTTATATCTTACATAGACAAACCATTAACTGGTGTCTATTTCTCTGTTGCATCGACAAAGGAAACAGAAGGAAATAACTTTATAATCGCATAAATGAAAGACCTAGAAACAGATGGAAGAAAGAAAATAAAATATCCTATGTAGAAAAAAATCCTATGTAGGAGTGATAGATACACTGATACAGAACAAACTTAAAGCTACTGAACAGAGTCCTTCTGTCAGGCAGAGTCCTGAGCAGACAGCAAAGTAAACACCACAGGTATTCCTCACCAATGCTTACTCCTACAGCAGGTTTTAGTTGTACCAAAGAAACCGATACAGAAAGTGTATCGAACTAAAATCAAACAAGCAGGTGAATGGCAGAACTTCTGTCATATTGTTTTGAAAAAAGTTACAACATTCACTGTTGTTTTGATTTTGGATATTCAGACAGGGTGGGGGAAGGGCAATGCTGCCAAAGACATACAGAAAGCTAACCTGTCCCTCGCTGTTGGTGGGAATGCAAAGTGGCACAGCCGCTCTGGAAATTCATATGGAGACTCTTCAAGAAACCAGAACTAGAAATGTCTGTGACTTTTGCTCAGCTGGGCTGCTCCTCTAGCAACTGCCAAAAGGAATCAGCATCCAACCCACTTCACAGATTCTTGCTCAGCAGTGCTCAGGGTGCCAGGGCTATGGGGATGGGAAATGGGTTAAGAGGGAAAATACAGGATATAGAAGAGATAAAGTAGAAAATGGGTGAGTGGCAAGGAAAAACCCAACTAGGGAGAAGAGAGAGAAGGCAACACGAATCGAGATGGAAAGATAAAGGAAAATAACACCAAGCTGATTAATAAAGCCTCAAGAAATCTTATTACTTTACATTTACCTAAAAGGACATGATACATATAAACCTGTATACGTCTCTTTAAGGAAGTTAAGTCACTTGGGCTGACAATGCTCAAATGAGCAATAAGCAAATAATTCTGCAGTCAGTAAGAGTACTAGCTCTTCTTCCAGAGTACCCAGGTTTGATCCCCAACAACCGCATGGCAAATCACAACCTTCTGTCCCAGTTGCACGGATCCAACATAATTTGGGCATCTACAAGTGTCCCACCCATGGCACACTTAGATATATATGAAGGCAAAAAACACCAACACAAACAATTGTAATTAATTCTCTAACGAAAGAATCTATAATAAAATCCCTGCTACAGTGAATAGAAGAGTGCTTTCCAATAGTGGTTGAAGTTACATAGTCACACAAACAGTACAGACCATCAGTGTAGCCCATGGTTGCCTTTCAGGGGTTAAGGGTGGGCCCCTATTGCTGAAGACACTATACACTTAAAGTACAGCACGCAGATGACTCAAGCTAAATCTAAGCTCAAAGTCTTCCATAACTCTTGCCTTAGAACAAAAAACAAAACAAAACAAAACGAAAGGAAACAGTGCAAAGTGCCAGGGGAGGGAAACAATTTAGTTATACCCAGTTGCAATACCTGTTAGGCACAAAAATGACCAACATGACAAGATATGCATAAAGAGGTGTAAGTGGCATGCGTATTTAATGAAGACCAACTAACTGGGCTGAAAGCCTCTTCTCAGGACAAACAATGCCCTGTACTAGAAAACCAGCCACCTACTGAAGGATAGGGAGGTCCTGAACATTAGAAAAGAATGTGTTACTGCTACTTTGCTGGATCAGCATAATTCTAACTGCCATCTTATCCTTACAACCACAGAGGAGTGTAGCTGCCATCCCTCACCAAAGAAGGCCTTTTTAAGAAAAGGAAAACTGAACACAACCCAGAGATCAACACGTCCCGAGGAACCCTGCTCCAATCAATGTATCTCCATCATAGCTCCTGCATTCATGGGACAGAGAACACGCCAAGCAGCAGAAGAACTCTAGGAACCAGAATTCCAGGACTCTGCTGTGAGAAGTGAAAGGGCTGCAGAAACAAGACCTAAAGAGACTATCACAGGGTGTGCTAAAGAGACTATCACAGGGTGTGCTAAAGAGACTATCACAGGGTGTGCTAAAGAGACTATCACAGGGTGTGCTAAAGAGACTATCACAGGATGTGTTAAACTGGGAGGTGGGAGGATGTGTTAAACTGGGAGGGGAGACAATTTGTGGGTCCCTACCCACTAGAAAAAGAGCTACAGGCAACTAATTACTGCTGGAAGAAAGAAACTGCCATTCTAGGGCTGAGCCCACTTGTTGGTTTCCAAAGCAGTTATCAGCCCTAAAATATATATACAAACGACAAAATCAGAAGACTCTATGACATAGTGAGCATGCACATCCATACACATGTGTATATATTATGTATGTGTATAAATAATCTAAAAAGAAGCTATTAAATTGAGAAGGAAGATGGGGACCTGGGAGGGAGGAGGAGCTGGAGGGAGTGTCGTATAAATCTATTTCAGTTAAAAACTGGTTTTTCCAAGAAGTATACAATAAAAAGATAAAGGAAACTTTATATTTTCCTATATATTATATCTAATTATCTACAACCATAGTGATATTTATTGATCTATTAAAAATAGTAATTTTCATCTCATTTTGCATACTTAAGAGAAAATTCAATGTTAGTAGTATACTCCCCATAAAAGTAAATAATTCCATGAATAAGATTTAAATACCTAGAAAGACTGAAAAATAGTTATTCAAACAATACTAAAGGATTCTTTTCCATTCACTGAGCAGATAACATTTATGATGGCCTTTTGCAAACAACGTTGAGAATATATTTGTACACAGCCTGACTTAGGAAGCAGAAAACCTGTCTGAGGAGGGCATCACTGCTCTGCTCTCCCCACGACAGGGCCCATGCTCTGATAACAGCCATTCCCTCGCTACACACGTCACTGCTTTACAGTGTACGCCTCTTCCCAAAACAACGGATTATGTCTTTTGAGTTATTTTTTGACCATTTCAAATTATAGAACACAATGATAATTTCCATTTTTCTGGGATTCTTGAAAATGTTGATCTGTACTGTTTGTCTGATCGTGTGCTGTTATCAGTATACATTCACTGAGAGGTGACAGGCTTCAGGAAGACATGCTCACACAAGACATCGTATATGCTATCTCCACAACTCCCTGTCCCTTATCCCATATTCCACTCATTTGCCACAATCAGTTTCATTTCTATATTTATGTCAGTATATATACACAATGTTATATATCTGTATAAAATCTAGAATCCTAAAATGAGAGAAAATATTCTTCTACAGAACATGAATAAATGAAATGACAGCAGAAACTATTCTCTGTTGTCCATGAAATTTAACTGTAAGAGCCAATTTCACCTACTACACATAGAAAGTCGAAGTCCTACAGAAATATCTTGCATGCTTTATATGTTAAATGTTTAATTTGTTTTATATATTTACTATGTTTACTATGTTTTATATGTTTAATATGTTTGAACATGTATTTAGAGAGAAAAGTATTAAAAAGAATTTATTTTCAACACCATCACCTTAACATACTACTAGCAATGCAGCTACTTGATAGCATATGTAGGTGTGTACATCCTTCACGCAAAACGCTGCAAAACCTAACTATTACGGTACTATTCCTACTATGTAACCTTAGCTGCTTCAACCCTGGGAATTCAAGACATTTAAATAAATATTGTCCCACTTCTTATAGGTGCTGGATTTAAAAATAAAACAAAACTGAAATTCTGAAAGAAAAACAAAACGCTATTCTTAATTTGGCATACAGCCTGAACAGTCAGTGAAAAAAGTAAACACCACAGACAGTTTTATGTCGGTGTGTATTCTTAAATAGGAACAATGACAGAGATGGCCACCCATGATTACAGATGTAATTAACTAAAGAACATGCTAGGGAAAGTGGGAAAATCGCCTTTGGACTTCACACTGCACACGAGTGTAGAGAAAAAGATGAACTGTACGCTTTCCACTGAAGGTTCCCTATGCTCATCGCTAGGCACTGGCACTCACTTGAACTGTTGTCTAGGTCCTGGTGTAGTTGTCAGATGTTCCTTAAACACCCTAACAATGTGAAAGCTAACAGATATGGGAACGAGTAAATAAAGGCGAGTCAATTATTGTCAAGATCACCAACAGACTTAAACTGCATTAGAAAGAAATCCATCTTTGCTATAAAATATTCATGATATTGAGTTTGGAAACCTACTTCTATCTAAGTCCGCTGGAACCATAGGTAAGGTATACTAGAGCCCACAGGCTCACCCTGTAGGACCCTTTCACAGTAGCATACAGTACAGGCCACTCCACAGGAATGCGTAACACTGGGAAGACAAGGAAAACACCCGGTGCTGGAAGTCCCCAGGCTAATGAGAGAAGCAAACCCGACAAGCGAGGTCCTGTTTCACCGAGTAGGAAAAGAAAAAGTGGAGCATCTGGATGATAGTATTCATCAATTTTCAGAGTTGATATACTGCCCCAAACTCAGGAGCTTAAAGGGAATCCCTGCAATGAGAAACAAGACCTAAATTTGAGTTAACTAATCAACATCCCACGACAACAACAAATGTCCTCTTCAGCACACTGCGGTAATTTACTATACTTACTTATTCTGAGAGATTATCAGTTTTGAGATAAGGAGTGTGATTTAATAACAACAATTGTAAAAAAAGTAACTGTAAAACATATCACAATTTCAAAAATGAAAAACTGTACTTAACAGAAAGTACACAACAAATCATAAAATACGATTCCTTAGAGAAAAGAGACACAACATACAAACATCTAAAGAACAAATGTACCAAATGAAGCTCGCATCAGAGAATAAAATTTCTTTCACTGCATTTTAAGTTGCAAGAGGTTATTTCTTTTAAAATACCTATAAGTATACTAATTAAGGAACTTCACAGATCTTAGCACAATGACAACTCATTACGGTCTCAGCCATACTAATCCTAAAAGGGAATACTATAGACTTCAAATTACAACTTTTGATACATCTTATCTGATTTAATAATTTTTAAGTCAGGAAATCTATTTTATGAATTGTGACACTTAGACATTACCATAATATCTTACAAATAACAAACCAAAACATTAAAAAATAACTGATGTACCTTGTACACACACACACAAACACACACACACACACACACACACACACACACCACATACACACATATACACACCACATACACACATATACACACACCTTAGAAGAGTTATCCACTCTAAGGCCTATCCAAGCAACATTCATGTTTTGTCTAGATAAATTTCAGACAGAAAGTAAAAATGTTAATAACCTTTTAATTGTGATTTTAAGCTCAGCCCAATGAAATTAGCTGCTGTGATACACTTGCTCGAAGGGCTCCTGTAACTTATTTTTTCCCAAGTTTTTCAAGGGTGGTACAGATAGCCAGACTTCCCGCCATGAGTCATCCTCTACTACTCCAAAGCATCCTGCTCACAGAACTCCAGAATCAGGTTCTGCTGCCTAACCATTCTGGAACCAATGTTTCATCTACCCTTGCACCTCCACACATAGTGACAAATTACTTTCTCAAAGCATCCTAACTCTTTACAGAGGTAGACATATGACTACATATTGAAGACCTATTACTTACATGTAGTCCTACTGATGTGTGTGTATGCAAGCCTCAGTGATTATGAACTAGAATCATTGATTTTAATAAAAGAGCTTGAAGTGAATGAAATGCCCTGGTTTCTGAAACAGTATAAGAGGAAAAAATTAAACAGGTGAACAATATGAGGTATTATAGCTATAAACTGTGAAAAAGTAAAAACCAAAAAGTTTCTAAGAACATATTACCCTGTCATTCAGAGGAAAGTGATATAATTCAGTCTACAGAAAAAAAAAATCTTTTGATGCTGTTATTTACAACACTGAATTTTAAATTTTAGATTTCATAAAAGGAATGTCACAGTACTTATTCAAAAAAATCAAGTAACAACAAAGTATGATTCAATTCCATCCGAATATAGTTTGAAGACAAATAAAATAGCAGGTTTTTGTTGTTTTTCTTATATTTTTGGTTGTGAGCCTAGCCTTTAACGGCTGAGCCATCTCTCCAGCCCGTTGTTTTTCTTTAAAGCAGGTAAGGAATTGCACATCTCAGTCTGAGACTCTTGTCTGTCTCTACATTCACTTGCTTTGAGGAAGGGAAAAGACCAGATTCTGTCAGATGTGAATTAGTTGGCCGTCTTTTCATAGCAGACCGGTCTTTGTAAGTGGCCTCAAGTACAGCATGAAGGAAACCAAGTGAGGAAGCCAAGCCTCATGAGGGCTGGGGTGTGGCTAAATGCTGAGGCAGCCAGACGACTGCAGGAGTCTATCCTCATGACTGGAAAAGTCTGGGGGCAGGAAAAAAGAATATTTCCTCAGGAAAAATCTCTGGAGAATAAAAATATTTCTGAAGTCATTAGATTTCCATTAGAACCATAGAAAATAGGAGAAGGAGGAGGAGGCAGAGGAGGAGGAGAAAGAGGACAAGGAAGAGGAAGAGGAGGAGGAAGAGAAGGAGGAGGAGGAGGGCAAGGAAGAGGAAGAGGAGGAGGAAGAGAAGGAGGAGGAGCAGCAGCAGGAGGAGGATGAAGAGGAGGAGGAAGATGAGGAGGAAGAGGAGGAGGAAGAGAAGGAGGAGGAGGGCAAGGAAGAGGAAGAGGAGGAAGAGGAAGAGGAGGAGGAAGATAAGGAGGAGGAGCAGCAGCAGGAAGAGGAAGAGGAGGAGGAAGATGAGGATGAAGAGGAGGAGGAAGAGGAGGAGGAGGAAGAGGGGAGGAAGATGAGGATGAGGAAGAAGAGGAGGAAGAGGAGGAGGAGGAGGAGGAGGAAGAGGAAGAAGAGGAGAAAGAGAAGGAGGAGGAAGAGGAAGAGGAAGAGGAGGAGGAAGAGGAGGAGGAGCAGCAGCAGGAGGAGGAGGAAGAGGAAGAAGAAGAGGAGGAGGAAGAGGGGGAGGAAGAGAGGGAGGAAGAGGAAGAGGAGGAGCAGCTTTGATTAGCAGGCACAGATAAGAAGCCAAAGCTATTAATATATAAAGGACACTCTTGCAATCCATCTACTGGTCAAGAGCATGTCGAGATCGTCTACTGACTCATCCTCACAACTTCAGAAAGGACTACAGGAAAAAGCTACACAGCTTCACCTTAGTAAATCGGACCCCATTCTAAGGTTTGTTGTCCAATGCTATAATATTAGATAATTACAAAGTCCAGCTGAGCAGCTTCTCTAACAAGGGAGCCAAAGCCAGGTATGATGGTGCAGTCCTGTAATCGGCACTGAGGAAGCTAAGGGAAGAGGCTGCAAGCTGCAGGCTAGCATGAGCCACACAGTGAGATCTTGGAGCAGGGGAAAAAAAACCAAATAAGTGAAGAGTGGCAGATTCTAGACTGACCCACACTGAACTCTGTAACCCATAAACAACTGTTCTCTACAACCAACAGAACAAACTGCTTCCTCACCAGAGGTCCCAGTACTACAAAAGATCGTGCTGTGTGTATCTGAAACAAAAGATTATCTACGGCAATGTATGCATCAGAAACAGAAAAGAAGGGAATATCCTTATCAAGGAGTATAGACATACATGTGCACATGCGTATGTACAGTATGTTTACACAGTCTGTAAGTACGGTGACACCTGACATACCTGGGCACATGCCATACACAGTATCTTTACACATTCTGTAAATACGATGACACCTGACATACATGTGCACATGCCATACACAGTATCTTTACACATTCTGTAAATACGGTGACACCTGGAGATCAAAGGCCAGGCTAAATCCATGGTAGACAAGCAGTTTACCACAAAATGCAAACTATATACAAACACACAGACATGCAAAGGGTCAGATATAGATTATGTGACTAGACTAAAAATTGTGGAAATCAGTGCTAGTATATTAGTATTAGATGATTATTAGTATGAAATTAATAATCATTCTTCTAACATAGGTTAAGAACCTTTCCTTATTCTTATCAAGACAGACTGTATAAACATTTGAGTTACAACTGTCCCTCAGTATATTCCCGTCCAGGAAACTAGGTAAAGGCCTGCTATTCGATGTGGGTGAGTGTACACTTCTATTTCTATTTGTGTAGCTGTCTATACATGTTTACTACCTAACACATACACACAGGCAGACACTGACATGCGATTATAAATGTGTGTGTGTGTGTTAAAAGTATGCAACATGACTATAAACAAAGTTTTGGCATTTTATTGTGCTGATATTCAATGAGCTGGCATCTGATTGCATATATCACCCACTGACTTCCTAGCAGGAATAATCCTGGAACCACGCATTCCTCTGTAGCATCACTTGAGCCATGATGGTTGCGAGCTTCCTGTGACAGTGGGAGCTCACAGCCAACTACTTAGGAGGACGTAAGAGTGGATCTTAGACATACTTCCTAGAAGGTGAAGGACACTGAAAACTGGTGATGAGTTACTATCAAAGTCTTAGCTATACCTATGTGTGCTCCTACCTATGGGGTAGGAGAATCCAGAAGAGATCATTTGCTTACAACTTGCCATTGAACTGAGAAACCAAGGAAGTTTTCTATTATTTCAATCATTCTACTCCCTGAATATGTTAAAAGTGGTTCTTATCTTTCTAGTTCTCGGAGTTGAAGAAGTGCACAGTTAGTAAATAGAATGTAACAGGAGGTGTATACAAATACACATACGAAATGGAAAGCTGAGCATACCCCGAAACAGCAGTACCCAATCCTGCGAAGATGCCAAGTATACACGCTTCCTGGATGCGGGGCCTGTGCTAACATCGTTAGGCTCACTGCTTATAGACAGGTAGGATAACCGGCCAACCGGGGTGGCCCTCAACCTCAACACATGTGCTAGTGTTCTCACGGGAAAGAACTGACACAGACGTGTAGAAGAGGAAAAGAGAAAGCAGGGATGCAGTTCTGATGTCCAGGGGACTAGACAAGGAAGGGACAAGGATAAATTCTGCCCTAGAGACTCCAAATGAAAATCCTCACTGACAACTGGATTCTCACCTCACTACTGGTTTCTGATATCCCCTAATTAAAAAATACACCAAGAATATTTTCTGATGTTTTAAGACAGAAGGTATAGTAAGTCCCTGAGTTTTATGGAAGAAATAGTTCTAGGATTCTCAGACTCCCAAACCTCAGAATACTCCAGTTCCTTACTCATATGCCAATATTTTCCCTGTAACTGAAGAAGATCGCTCCTTGGACTGTAAGAAATCTGCGTCACTGTCAGCTAACACACGTAAGCAGTTTCTGTGTTTTTGGTTCACAAAGGAGCAAGTCTGCACATATGCCCATTGTTTGCAGGACAAGGTAGGCACAGTAAGAAAAACCAAACAGAAGACCAACTATCCATGTAAGACAGTATGAGATCCTCGGAAAATTAAAACAAATTTGCCAAAAGACTCAGCACATTTTTAACTAAATGAATCTCTACAATGAATTTGAGACAGACAATATAATAAAATCAGCTGGGCAACCTGGTCACATGTACTTTTTACATATAGAATATCCTTTAATTTTACATATAGGATATCCTTTAATTTTACATATAGGATATCCTTTAATTATAATGCTCAGAATATCATGAAAGCAGTTGCTCTAAACCACTCAATTTAATCTTGTATATGACAGGTATGTTGCTATCCTAAAATATTAAATATATTTGACTTCTAAGTTTCTTAATTATTTTAAGTCCTACATCACATGATTTTTCAGGAGTTAAGTCCAGTAAGACTGGTTTTCTTCCATGTTTTACCCTGCCTTCTCACCCAAGTGAAAAGCAGCTTTGAAAGGGTTTGGCAAAGTCAGACATGGGAGACAGAGGAAGATGAGTCCATAAGTAGGTATGTATGCCAATGCCTGGAGGACTAAGTTTATCTCTGTCATACATCCATGTGCTTATACCCATGTGCATGTATACAACTAAACACTATACGGAAAATAATACTCACACATCTACATTCTCACAGCATTAGGAACACAAAATCTTCAGGCAATAAGAAATACTAGACAGGAAACTTAAACTTGCTTTGGCATGGGAAAAAATACTTGAGTTATAAGACTAGAAAGGAAAATACTGCAAATAGTGAACTGGAAGAACTCTTCCTAGTTAGCTGGGTAGGGGTGATGCACACCTTTAGTGGAAGCACTTAGGCAGAGGCAAGCAAGTCTCTGTGAGCTCTGAGACCAGACAGCCCAGTCTACAGAACAAGTTCCAGGGCTAGAGCCACACAGAGAGATCAGTCTTGGGGAAAAAAAAAAAAAAGAAAGAAAGAAAGAAAGAAAGAAAGAAAGAAAGAAAGAAAGAAAGAAAGAAAGAAAGAAAGAAAGAAAGAAATTTGTTCTGGTTAACAATAAATTAGGTGGTCTTTCTCTTCATTTCATTGATACTCAAAAAATATTAAGAAATGAAAGCCAGATCAAAATAGCACATTAAACACATACTTGCTTACTGGTTTCTGTAGTTCCCTTCTGGCTAACCGTCCTTGTTACCTGAACAGTGTCAACCCAGAGTGTAGCTTTTGTGCTTACACTCACCCTGAAGAGGGCTCAGGGCTACCCTGGGATGAGCTTGCAATGAGTCTAAGAGAACACGATGATAGCAGGACATGTGGCCCAGTGAGAAAAGGTCCCTGTCATGTCTGATGACATGAGTTGGACTTCTGGGATCCACAGGTGAAATGAGACCTGATTCCCATGTGCGCTCTCTCCAAATGTGCATGGTGCCTGAAGAATGCATGGGAGCCCATAGGACACAAGAACAAATGCACTGTTTTAAAGAATAAAATGAACCAAGCAGAGACTGAATTTACAAAGAATGATGTCATCATAAAAGGAACTTACCAGTTTCTAATGTAAACCTTTTAAATTATTTTTTTTCTTTTATTCCCCATAAATAAGAAGTATGTAACCCAAAATATCAATGATTTTGAAGAACACATATCTTGTTTAAAAGCCAGCTCATGCATCCTTAAAAATCTTTCTTAAATGATAATACAGCGTTTAGATACATCAAAAGTGTGCTCATAAATTGTTAGCATTCATGTAGACAGGATAAGAACTGAGCTTAAGGAAGCACCTTTGAGAGCACTGCCGACACCCTTCTTCCTAGCTAAACCATAGACTCAGAAGCACCAGGAAAATGAACCCAGCACTATAGAGCATCAAGTTTGTAATCCATTCTTTTTTAAAGTGGATAATTTTTTATTTACACTTCAAATGTTATCCCCTTTCTCCAACCCAAACACCTAACCCTCCCCGCCCTGACAGTCACCTACACTGGGGGCGGGGGGGGGGGGGTGTCAAGCCTTGGCAGGACCAAGGGCCTCTCTTCACTTTGGTGCCTAACAAGGCCAGCCTCTGCTACATATGCAGCTGGAGCCATGGGTCTGTCCATGTGTACTCTTTAGATGGTGATTTAATCCATGGGAACTCTGGTTGGCTGGCATTGTTGTTGTTATTCGGTTTGCAAACCCCTTCAGCTCCTTCAATCCTTTCTCTAACTCCTCCATTGGGGACCAGGTTCTCAGTTCAATGGTTGGCTGCTAGCATTCATCTCTGTATTTGTCAGGCTCTGGCAGAGTCTCTCAGGAGACAGCTATATCGGGCTCCTGTCAGCATGCGCTTGGCGTCAGCAATATTGTCTGGGTTTGGTAGCTGTGTGTATATGGGCTGGATCCCCATGTGGGGCAGGATCTGAATGGCCATTCCTTCAGTCCCTGCTCCAAGTTTTCCATGTCTCCTCCTATGAATATTTTTGTTCCCCTTTTAAGAAAAAGTGAAGCATGTGCACTTTGGTGGTCCTTATTCTTGAGTTTCATGTGGTTTGTGTATTGTATCTTGGGTAATCCCAGCTTTTGGGCTAATATCCACGTATCAGTGAACGCATAACATGTGTATTTTTCTGTGATTGGGTTACCTCACTCAGGATGATATTCTCTAGTTCCATCCATTTGCCTACGAATTTCATAAAGCCGTTGTTTTTGATAGCTGAGTAATATTCCATTGTGTAAATTTACCACATTTTCTGTATCCATTCCTCTGTTGAAGGGCATCTGGGTTCTTTCCAGCTTCTGGCTATTATAAATAAGGCTGCTATGAACATAGTGGAGCACGTGGCCTTGTTATACACTGGAGCATCATTCTTAAATTCTACTTTATGTCCAGTAATTTCCTGAATTCAATTGAATTTTCATCGAAGCAAACCAATCATTCAGAAACCTATGATATGCCTACTTTTATAAGCCTTTGAATACTCACAAAATATATCAAAAATTTCTGTGACGAACAATTAAAATTATAAATACCTATAATTAATTTTAAGGAATTTGTGAAAATCTACACAAAAGTCTGAAAAATCACATTATAACAACATATCTGCATATTAATTTTGTGTGACTCCAGAATATGAGTCATAATATTTGAGTTTTGTGTGCAAAATATGTGTTTCACTGCTGAAAAGATGGCTCTAAAGGAAAACATGAGAAATGTGGTGCTGACAAGCAACCAAGTAACTTTATACTTAGGGATAAAAAATTGTGATCACTTAACACACATGTACACATAAAGTTATCACTAGGTATTGACTAGCTTAGTTTTTAGCAAAACACAAGAGTGTATTACTTTTCTCCAGAGTTAAGAGTATTTAAAAAATTATATAAATAGGCCATTACCACTGAGTAACTGTATCCCCCACAGTACTAAAGATAAGCAAAGTCTCCACTCTCCGGCATTGCTCAAGAAATGATTAACATCAGCCCTGCTCATTATCTCCCTGAACAAAACTTCCCTAAAAACAAATAAATCAAAACGCCTCTACTATTCCTGAATAAATAAATTAGGGACCTATTCAGTGGCAGCAATGATATTTTAAAAAGCTTGTGCAAGCTCATTGTACAATTTTATTATGAAATCCCATTTGATAAAAAAGAAAAAAATCCACGTATTCAATTTCAGTGTGGTTTTTAGTACCAGGATTGGCCCCTTAAAATTTAAAATAAATTTAGGCATTTATAAAATTTAAAGTTTACAATAGAAGCCTAACATGTGCCAGCTCTGCACTTTACTCACTGCTATTGAGGGGTGGGTAGTCCACAACGTGACAATATCGACAGATGAGCCTGTCCTGTCTTTTATTTCTACATTTCTGTTTTTCTGTTTTTATTTTTGTTAACCATTCCTGTCATCTGACTCACAAGCCCTCTATCCCATGCACACTGTTCTCCTCCCTGAGGGTGCTCCTCTCTCCCCACTGCAATGGCGCAGAACTAACAGAAGACAGCTGGCTCTTGGGATCACTATGTGCTCAGAGAAACAATGACAACGCTTGCGTCACAGAGAACGGCTGACTTAGAAAGTGTATTGACAGGTGCAGGAGCTGTTTACACTTTGGACATAAGGCCTAAAATTCTACACAAAATAAATGTCATGAAACTGTTTGACCAAGAGACCCTGCATTCAGCAAAAGTACTTATCAAGTATTTGTACTTTAGATGCTTAAAAAAAACCTAACTAGAGGAACAGTACTAATTAACAAAAATATTAAAGGGAAAATTAATGAAGTGATAAAATTACATTAATTTCAAGTAGAAAATCAATGCATTCGTGATAGCCCAGTAGCACTGTAAGCTAAAATCTAGAAAGAAAGCTCCAATGAGTCAATCTATATTTTATTCCCATAATCACTAAAAATCCATTTTCTTTTATGAATGACAAAAGTTATTACAGTAGAAGATCTAGTATAGGAAATATATTGTAATTATTCTAATCCTACCATTAGAAGTGCCCTGAAAAATAATACGATGTAAAAGATTTCTGCCATGTTCACAAAATAATTCAATTCAAAACACAGTAAGTAAGCTTTTTATTGCTGTACTCTAAAAGATTTTTCTTGAAATTAAAAAAGCATGTAAATTAAGGTGACTGAAACATGCTTTCCTGTAGCAGACTAATATGGTAGCTATTCATCACCTGAAGTCATAAAACACTAGGTCTCGTCCTTAGCATATTCTAATGACGCCTATCATGCAAATGAGAGTGACCTTTTCCTTGCATTCTGCAAGTTCACATTTATTCCAGGAGTATATAGAGTTTGCCAATACAAACTAGCCACAGACTGCATAATTACTGTAATCAATTAGTTGTTAGTGTCGTTCTGCTCATTTTCAGCTAATGTCAACTAAGCCATTTTGAGAGAGTCACTCCTGACAACAGCTTTTCTGTTATTATTTTTTAAATGTGGGAAGAAGAAAAAAAAGAAAGGAACGGGAAAAAATGGAAACATAAGAGACTTGAAGCAATATGGCTACAAGGTTGTGTCCCTCCCCAAAGATGTTAAGATTCAAGACCAAACTCTCAAGTTGATAACAAAGACTTCCAGACAAAGTTGCTTATCCTTAAAATGACATTGAAGTTTTCTGCCTTTACAATTAAAACATTAATATTTAAATATTTAAATGAAGGACGCTCTCCTGTGCTGCAGTTCAGACTTGGTAGAACTTGGGCCCTCTTCTCAACGGTTGAGTAAACAGGCCATACCCTCTGCTCAGAAATAGTCTATTCTGCAGACAGTTATGGATAGGAAACATTACGGCAGCCAGTAATTAAAGTAAAAACTAATACTGTCTCGGAGATGGGGAGTTTTGTAAAGGAAAATCATTCATCATAGCTTACTGGTCTCATAACGAAATTATCTATTTCTTTAACACAGTTTAAAATGTCCATTAAAAACTAGCATATTTACTATGAAATGGGGCCAACTCCCTGATCTGGGTGGCATTAAGTAGTATCAGGGGAGCAAACACACAATAGGTTTTAAAAAATAATCTACACATATGAACAACATAAAGCCTTGGATATAAACTGAAAGCATGAAAACCAAGGACCAACAGACATACACACACACACACACACACACACACACACACACACACACACACACACACACGATGATTTTTGCAGGACTCTGGCATTTTACTTCATATAAATGCCTTAATTATTTCTAAAAAGAATAGTCCTTCTCAGCTCCTGGTTGATAAACAAAGATATTAACTTTACGTCAGTCGCTCTGTCTAACTCTATTCAATCACCCTGCTACCAACATGCCAATGAAATTAGAGATGGGCTTTATTTCTGCAATAGGAAACAGCAGGAACTAAAATAGGTAATTAATAATTTGTAACACAAAGGGAAATCATTGTCTTATAAAAATAACTGATTCCTGATACATTAGAAATTACCAGGTGAGGAAAATTAATAGATTCCATGATATCAGCAGAAGTCATAAGAACAGTAAGGATTTGTCAGTTCTATTTGTGCATGTCAACTGGGACACCTAAACTCACGCTATCTTTGAATTTATATATTCCTGGGTCTTTATAGAATGTATGTACATCTGTCAGCACATACACATATGTATATGGAAATACATAAATACATACGCACATATACATACATATATAAACATATACAGGAGAATTAGTAATTTGAAACAAAGAAAATTCATGTGGAGGAATCTGTGTGTTATATCATGTGTGTTAATAGATACAAAAATACATGTGTATTTATCTATGTTAGTTTATCTACTTCGAACAAAGATAAGAATTTAAATAAAACTTTTAAATGTAAGCAAAATGACATTTATATGCTAGATGCAGACATTCAGATTCCCTACTTGCTATTATGTGAATAGACTGCCCTTAAAGCTGTGAACTTTTTACTTCCAGGTCTTTTCCTAGAACTAAAAACATTCCCTATGTAGAGAAATATATGATAAGGTTTTTTTTTTTTAGACTTAAAATTCTGCAATGGTAGGGTACAGTGGTACAGGTCTATAATTCCAGAACTCTAGGGACTGAGTCAGCAGTATTATAAACTTGAAAGCAAATAGGATGACAGGAAGACACTGTCAAAAAAGAACATGAGAGAAAGAAAGAGAGAGTGAGAGAGAGAGAGAGGGGGGTGGGGGAGAGGGAGAGGGAGAGAGAAGAAAGACAGATGGAGGGGGTAGAAAGAAAACACGAGAAGAATGATTTTTAAAGGATAGGAACATTCTAAATGACCTACGTCTTGAAAGGCTAATTGCTATATAGTGGCCTACTTTTTCAAAGGTCCAAATAATCTTACGGTTGCAGGGGAAGACTTTTAGAAATGTTTATTCCTGTGATAGTATGTATGGTAAGAGGAGTGGTCCAGTAGCACTGAGCAGAGGGACATACATCAAAGATTTCCCGGCTGCTTTTGCACACTACTGGAGCACCAAACACATAGCTTGTTGACACTGACAAAGAGCCACGCAGTACAGAGAGAGTCCTTTTCATTCCTGTCAGAAGAATAACCCAGTGTCGGTCTTTGACAGCTACTGAGAAGGGACAAGAACAAACAAGATGAGGAAAGGAGGGAACTAACCAGCAGATCTGTAGGGCCTAAGGCTTTCCACAAAGGCAGATGCCAGGCACGGGCAGAAAACAGTTGCTCAACTTGTCTCAAAGAAAAGGCTAACGTGAAATGCTTCAGGAGAGATGAAGCTAACGGAACACTGCTGCTCAACTACAGAATGATGTCTTCATGGTAAACACTTAAGACAACTTGTGACCAGAGTGCTGTTACGACACTAATTGTCCATGAAAGCTGACCTGCAGCAAAGCAGCACTGCTCAGTTCCAATAGAGCAGGCTTTCAGGGATTAACATGATTGCAGACGACAAAAGACATTCACATATCAGCAGAGCCTGAACAGCGCATCACCGAGGAGTCCTCCTGCAGACCCTTTCAGACCCAAACATCAAGAACAGAAAGGCAAACCAAATACACTGTGCCAGATTTCCTACACTTCGTAGCTTTGCAAATTCCAATGGTGGAAAACAAGAGACAGGAAAATGAAAATAACATTTTTAAAGTTTCATTTACTTATATTAGAAAGAAAAATAATACAGTAAAAGACATAGAGCAGTCAGCTTCTATTCATATATACTCAATGAATGATTTATTCTTCCTAAAGTCTTTCAATGTGTTAAGAATACTTCAGAAAAATGTTTAAGTGTGTATACACATTATAATTTTTAATTATTATAGCATTTCAATATTTTCTATAAGCTAATGAAGTGGGCGAAGCACCTCTCTTAAGCAGTAATTCAAACCCACATTAGGAGACATTAAATTGCACTGTTCATTATATGTTCTATAAAAACCACACAGACCGAGACAATTCTCTGGAACTAGTTAACGGCTGGTAATATGTTAAGAGGTTATTTTTCTTTTTTACTGGATGTTGAGACACACACATGTTGTATAAGCCATGACCTAATACTGAGTGGAGTGGCACAGGTCTGGAACCCCATCACTTAGTAGCAGACAGAAGAGGAGTTCAAGGCCATTCCCTTGGCTACAGAGTTCCAGTCCCTGTCTAGAAAAAAAAAAGATAAAAACAAACCATCAATTTATGTGGTAGTCAAATTTGGAACTGTTTCAATGTTTAGAATCTTTCAAATAAAAACAAAATAGAAAATTAAGCATTTAATTTTTCAGTGGGCTTCAAAATTACTCTATAAATACTGAATTTTTTCAAAATGCAATAAACTAAAGTCAATCGTGTTAAATAGACACAGACACTCATAAAGGGTGAAGTGAGTCTGACGGCCACCCCTCCACAGCTCTGCTGTGTTACCAGAGCACAGCAGACTTACGGCCTTAGGAAGAAAGCTGCTCACCACATACTGAGGACAAAGACCGTGAACCAAGCAGCAAAGCCTGGAGCACTCACTCGTCTTCTCCAGGTACAGAGCCTGCAGTTAAGGTTTCAGACTAATTCCTCTCACCAACTACTACCTGCAAATGTGTGCATTTCATGAAAAGAGTTTAACCTTAAAGGCTCAGAAATTCATCCCAGGAAATGGAAAAAGACCTGATTTAAGAGAAGTAGATGGACCACATTGCTTGACTTTAATGAAATACAATAAATCACCTAAAAACATAAACTGGTCACGGCAAGAAGCATCACAGCCCAGAATCAGATGGCACAGGTCTAAGAGTGAGTGGCTGCTCAGTTAAATAACAAGGCAGCACTTCTAAAGCAGGCGTGGGGACATGAGCCAGCCAAGCACCCTGCTCAAATTTTATCATCGCAACTCTACTAAAGGCTCTCAAAAGCCTCACGTTCTAGAATCTTTGCTGGAATTGGGAGAGCGATGTCTCAATGGCACAGTGATTTTGTACCCTTAAATATTATGTATCTGGGATTGATGGCTGTGTGGAAAACATGTCAGTATGTTATATGCTTGAAGTATGAAATAATTGAAGGCACACTCAAAGGTTTTTCTAAAATTCATCAAAAATATTCTTCCTTGTTTCAAAAATGGGAAGGAAGAGTATCTTATAATTGAAAATTAATGTTAAATCCACATTAACACAGGAGGTTTTATAAAGTACGTCAGGAAAGCAAACTAGAATAGTGTTGACCGCAGCTCACAAATGATTCAGAGGATGCTTGGGGATGTGTCCTCATGAATTTCATTGACAACAAGCTAACCAAACTGCTCATTTTGGTTCTGATCCAGAAACAGCATTCCTTCAAGAATCCTTTGGGCACTAACAAAGAATCTATTTTTAAAAGAACAGCAATTTTAGTCAAAGATCAAAGTTACCAAAGATATCTGTTGAAGAACCTAAAGTTATGATTAAATCCATTACATGTAATCAATGATCAATAGGAAGCCACAGAGGCAAAAAAAGACGTTCTGAATGTCTGAACACTGAAAACCAATGAAGTGGATGTAGGTTTTCAAAGCTAGTCTCAAAGAGGAAATGCCTATCTCTCCAGTCCAGGGGAATGTTGGGGTAAAACATCAATCATGAAGTTAATTTTTAAAATAGAATGATCATTATTTGTATTTTAATATTGAGTGATAATATAAAATAATCAATGATTAAAATTTTTCAAGCTAAATATTTAAAGTAGGAGAAGCCTTATTCAGAACATCACCAGCATGAGAAGCATGCGTAACTCAATTACTGACATTCCAAAGAAGTATCAAAGCATCACTCCTTCCTCAGCAGGTCCAATCAGATGTCAAGGCCATGCCCATTTACAGTAAAGCCCAGGACCTCCACAGACCGACTGCTCCTGAGGATTTGTAAGAGGAGCAATGACTTACCACATAATCAACTGCATTTATAACACAGCAGAAAATGCTACATTTACTTCCTAAAATACCCCCAGTTTACACGTTTTTCCCAGAAGTTCAATGATACTGTATTTATTACAGTATGTGTAGATATATCACCACTAAATTTTACTATTATTAAGTTGACTTTTATAAGGGGACCAGTAGGAATGAAGGATAAGGCAGGGTAACAGGAAGATTGAAAATGATCAAAGTAAATTAAATTATTTATTTGAAAATGCCATAATGAAACCCATCATTTTATACAATGAATATATGCTAATAAAAATTCTAATTATCTATCTCATTATTACATACAAAAATTGTCACAAAAATCATTTTTAATTCTGAAGTGTATTACACTTTCTGAGTGAAAAAAGGTAATTTTTATCGTTTATATTTATACTGAATACAGAAACTTTAGCCCTTCTCTCCTATACTGAAAAGGCTTGCAAACTGTACTGCTCTGTGCGTGACTTCTGCACACCGCTGTGCACACCGCTGTGCACACCGCTGGGATGGCCTATGAATGGCTTTATGTAGCCCTAGGTTTCTATCCCACACATTCTGACTTACTCCCTGCTCTTTCCATGACACTGAGTGGCCCCATAACAAACAGCACGTAGGCTAATGAACATACAGCAAACATCCCTCTGTAGCATGTGGCACACAGAAATCTCTCTAGTCAAACTGTGGTCTGTCTGGGGAAAGGCTCCACAAAGACTAGAAATGCAAAAAAGAAAAACAACAAGAGTCAGGAAGACTTGATCGAGCAAATGTCTTGGAATGTCAACAGCAGACATCCAACACAGCTAACAGTGAGTGATGCCAGCTCCTATCTGTCCTCTCCCACACACTGCCGGTCCACAGCAACACTTTGAGCAGCAGTAAGTCATCTCTAAGACAAACTCAGGGCAGCGACCACGCGGAGAAAAGCTTGTAAGGCACTATATGAATATTACATCTTACTTTCAGACCAATGTCATCTCTGGTATATAAACTAGAAAACATGGGGCATGCTATCTTCTACAGAACATAAAGGGCACAAATGTCACAGCAACTTGATTTTTGAATTGACACTAATTTAAACACAAGGTCTCGCCTAGCTTAGGCTGGCCTTGAATTCTTAAGGTAACCAATTCTCCACACAGGCAGGCCCATCTAACTCCAGGGTGCTCCTGTTACAGTCATGAGCTACTAATACCATAGATTTACAGGGTCCCAGGGACTAAACCCGGGATTTCCTGCATACTGTGTAAACATTCTGCCAACTAAGCCATATCCAGTCTCGTTTCACGACAGCTTATGGATGGACGATGAACTGGTATAGAGAGGCAGTTCACCGAGGCAAACTCTTTCTTTCTTTGACTCTCTGATACATGTACATGATGTTTCTTTCATATTCACCCTTGCATTACTGTGATGCTACCGTACACAGTTCCCCTTTTACTTTTTAACTTTTAATCTTTGTGAGTTTCACATCATACACCCTAGTCCCACTCATCTCCCCATCCACATCTACTTTCTGCCTTTCGACCTCCCCACAAAATAAAAATTAGAAATTAAAATAAAAACACTAAAACAACCAAACGCTATAGTGTGTCACAGTACACCATTTTGTTCACACATCCGTACTACAAACGCTCGTTGTAATGAGTTGTTGGTCTGGTGCAAGGCTTCTGGCTTCTGGCTTCAGCTTCTCTATCAATCCTGGATTTTAGAGGAACTTGCCCAGAATAGCCTGTTGTTGCCTGGTGTCATGGAGACCCGCAGCTTCGGGTTTGTAGCGACGCCCCCTCAAATTTCCTGGCAGTTGGTAAAGTGCACGTTGAGGTAGGCAACTCAAAGCCCTGGACCCTGGATCTGAGATCGGGCGGTAGCTGAGTGGGTCAGCCCACCAGCTCTCCTGCTGTCACAGCCTCGGGACCAGCTATGGAGGCCCCTCACAGAGCCCATCAGGGTCAGCTCTACTGTGCCCCCAGGTGAGGTGCAGGCCCAACTCCCCCCACCCTGGCTCTGGATGCCCCAGATAAGGTGCAGGTCCAGCCTCCTGCCCCCTGCCTCTGGATGCTCCTAGGTGAGGTGCAGGTCTTTTGGCCTCCCTGGCTGGCTTCAGCTTTCAGGCTTCAACTCACTGGATCCCACCCATCAGCACTAGAGACTGCTGTCTGGTGTGTAGCTTCTAGAACTTCCAGGTTCTGCCCTGGCTCACTGCTTGCTTCCCACTGCTCCATTTGCACCCACATATGTCACCCAAGCCCATGCAGCCCTGCACTTCTCAGATCCCCCAGTAGCTTCATCTTCCATCAACTCTACAGACAGTCCCTTCAGTCACCTACTTTGAACGTGCTGACTCCGGACCAGTCTACTCCTGTCACTATCACTGTCTTCTCCCATCTTGCTTCATCATCTCCACAGGGAGTGAACATCCAGGAGCCCGCATCTCTCATCTGCCTTGCTCCTCTTTGACTACAACGTACCACAGGTCTCTCACCTGCTTCATAAAGTCCAGGCTGAGCACCTCAGTGGCTCTGACAGACCCAGTTTCAGTCAACGGCCTTACTCCTGTCAGTGAGTACTGAGTTTGCTCTGCCCCTCTGCGCTGCACTGCCTACTCACACCTTCTTTCTCAGCCCCCTACTAATGCAGGCACAACTTTATTATTCAAAGAGAGATAACTAATATGCTAAAACCAGGGTGGAAAGGTTTTCTCCAAATTTATTTTTACTAAATGCTGAACATGAGATTCACACTAGATAATAGGTTACTGTAGAATTATTTAATAAGTGAGGATAAAATAAAACCTCCAAAATAAAAAACAAAAGAAGCGAACAAACAGATAAACAAATGAGCTAAGAGCACTGGCCTTGAAGGAAAGCACTGGATGTCATGGACACCCGGCCTCAATGAATGAAATGAAAAAGTAATCAAAGACTGCTCATGTCCCCAGTGTTGCAAGCATACATGAGAACACAGTATCCACATACAAGTGAACATTCAAACACATCAAAAGAAGAAAGTGAAAACAAAATCCTTTTCAAATTTCGATGATGTAAGTAATCTCTTTAAATTCTAAGTGATTACATTTTTGTGAAGAGGTGAATAAATTTAATTTTTTGTGCCAGTGCCACCTTTAAAGGTAACCCTGAAAGTTTTGGTAAATTACTATCAGTTTAGCAAGGCTAGGACACTGCACAGGCTACACAATGTAGCAAGCATGTGGAAACTCAGTGAGGTCAACCAAGAAGAAATGACACAGGAAAACAGTTAATAAGAAATGAAAACAGGAGATGAAAGTTTATTATTATAATAGTTTTAAAAGCTATTTGGCTAAGGAAGCAAATAAATATATTTAACAAACACAAAGCATGAACAAATTATCTTCAAGTGACAACTGTAAACAGAAACAGAAAACAGTAAGGTCTGAGCGAGAGCCTAGTGGTTAGGACCACTTCTACGCAGGCACAGGACCCACAAAGCAGCTCTCAAGTGTCGGAAACCCTGACTGCAGAGGACCTGTCTGCCTCCACAGAAGACAGAGACGCAAACGTTCACATGCACGAGCATGTAAATAAGCAGCAGTAGGCATCTGGGTCCAGGACGCAGATCAGCAGCACACTGCATGCCCAATCTGAAAACCACTGAACCAATAGGAAAGCACAGAGATGCCATTTATCACCTGAGGAAAGAACTCAAAGTGAACACCTCGTAATCTGTTGGTTCAGTGTTCTTTCAAGTTCTTCATAAGATGAGCATTCTCCAAAGTATTTTAACTACTCATAAGAGTAACTTTAAACATCACCATTCATTTAGAAACAAAATATTCCTACTTCAAGGAACCTAGATTTAAAAAAAAAAAAAAAAGACAGGGCAAAACTTCTTGATATAGAAAGCTCTCTACGACATGCACATTTGAATACTGAAAACTTAGCGTGAGAATCATTAAGAAACCGTGTTAAATTAAATTCTAACACAGCACACGTGAAATGTTAGGCACAAAGTTACCTACCAAGAACATTTAATGCCTCACAAAAACGTTTCCCAGATACTGGTCACCAAGAGCAGATTGGAATTTTAATGTATGCAGTTTAGATGGCTAACAGAAAAAAAAAATAAAGTTGATTAAGGTTTCCTTCTAATACTCACTAAAATTTATTAGCCACTCCAAACATCCTATAACAAAGATGAACTATTTATAACTATTTATGGGACAACTTGGAGGCAGTATGGAGTAATGATCTTTCTAGGCCCTGACCTCCCACAGGACAGGACATAAAGTGGGTTTGGGGTATTGTTTGGTTTTGTTTATTTAATGGATGGAATTTCTGTTGATCTAATATTCAAACACCAGGTAATATACAAAATTTGGAGATCTACCTGCCAACATCAGGTTCTTTTATAACACAAATACCAGTAAGTTTGTGTGTTTTAAATAATTCCTATGAAACCAAGACTAGACAAAGTCATCTAAAAAAGCCTCTAATATGTCTCCTATCTAAAGCCACTTCATATAAATAATATTATCAAAAAGATATAAGGAAAAAAACTCCACTACAGGTTGTGTAGTTTATACTGTGTTTCCCCAAAACTGGAATATTTAATAAACAGACTAAATGCAGTAAAAGGTCAAGACAGCTATACAAAAACAACCTTGATAGGATTTTAAAATATACATCCTCAATTGTCTGGTTATTACTTAAAAGCTGGCATATAGAACAAAACAAGGAAAAAGTGTATCTTCCTTTAGAAGTTATAAGATAAAACACATACATGGACACACACAAAAACATATGCAGGCACACACACACAGGGTCTGTATCTACAATATCTGAATCTCATCATTACTTAAGTCTATATCTATGTCTATATCGTCTATCTATCCCTATTGATAGATATAGGACCAACGTGTTCGGTAAAGTGCTGCGCCTAAACTGGAAAAGTACAGGAGCAGAAAACTAAAGAAAGAATACTGTAATCGTCACAATTCAGAAGTGGAAAACGTTGTGACGCCATAAAATGCACAAGAAAAGAAGACAGATAACTGTCTTAATTTCACATCAACTTGCCAAGGCCTAAGAAATAATCTCTCGTGTTTCTGGCTTTTTGTTTTGTTTTGCTCTGGCTTGGTTTGGCTTTTCAAGATAGGATTTCTCAGTGTAACAGCTCTGGCTGTCCTACAACGCACTCTGTAGACCAGGCTGACACTGAATTCAAAGATCTGTTTGCCTCTGTGTCCTGAGTGCTGGCACTGAAGGTGTGCACCACCACATCCAGCCTTAATTTTCCATATTTTAAGCAGAGTAAGTTTTTAAGAACAGGTCTTACAAAATTTTCTAGGCTAGCCTTCAACTTGATGGACAGCACTGGCTAACTGCAAATGTGTGAAAACCTGCCCCAGCTTCCACAGTGCCTAACAAGCCATGCTATGACTCCAGGTCTTACTAATAAATCTTAAGTCTAGAATACTTACATTTGGAGAAAAATTAAGGTTTTGCACTTTGAATAATATAATCATCTTATGTTTACATGGCATATTTGTGCAATTAGAGATCCAGTGTACGACCATACATCATTGCTAACTAAATTGCACTGCACTTCATCATTCCAGTATGAACCTGATAGCACAAAAAAGGACTACAGGCATCTAAAGTGTCCTGGGAGAAGGACAGTAAACCTTGCCAATGAGGAGCACTCTTACTGGTTTTCCAAACAGAGTGGTCAGTGCTGAAATCATATATACACAAACAGAAAAAACAGGTTCAGGAGGCCGAACACGGAGAAGTCAAACAGATAGCTACATAGAGCCTTCATCTGTTCAAAAATTACGATGGATAGATGGATGGATGGATGGATGGGTGGACGGACAGATGGAGGGAGGGAGGGAGGCAGGCAGACAGACAGACAGACAAACTTAATAATAAGATGGCTCCTACTGACCATAGATCAGTGCCTTGCTCAGCCCTCATCAGGCAGGCTTCCTACTGAACCATATGAGAACAAACACAGAGACACCTCCTTAGAGTTTTACTGTTGTGAGCAGACACTGTGACCAAGGCAACTCTTATAAGGACAACATTTAACTAGGGCGGCTTACAGGATCAGAGGTTCAGTCCATTATCATCAAGGCAGGAACATGGCAGCATCCAGGCAGGCATGGTGCAGGAGGAGCTGAGAGTTCTACATCTTCATCTGAAGGCAACTAGGATGAGGATCTTAAAGCCCACACCCACAGTGGCACACCCACTCCAACAGGGCCACATCTAACAGTGCCACTCCCTGGGCCAAGCATCTACAAACCATCAAAGACACACAGCCAGACATGATACAGAAAAGAAGAGACTTTAGAACACTCAGGCCGCAATGGATCTCTCCATCAAGTCCTGCTGCTCAGTGCTCAGAGAGCCAACCCTGAGGAAGAGCAGTAGAAAGTCTAAGAGCCAGAGAGAATGGAAGGTAGCAGGAGAACAAAGCCCTCTAAATCAACAGGATTTGATTCATATGAGCTCGAAGAGGCTGGGCTGGCATACACAGGGCCTGCACTGGTCTGCACCAGGCCTCAGTGTATGTATTACAGGGCTTCCAGTTCAGTGTTATTATGGGATTTCTGGGTACACGAATGAGTGGGGCTGTTATTTTGCTGCCTTCTCTTGGGCTCTTTTCCTTCTGTTAGTTTTGAGGGAGGGGAAGGAGAGAGGGAGGAAGGGAAGGAGGGGAGGGAAGAAGGAGGGAAGAAAGGAAAGGAAAGAGGGAGGGAGGGAAGGAGAGTGGGAAGGAGGGAAGGAAAGAGGGAGGGAGAGAGGGAAGGAAGGAGGGAGAGAGGTAAGGAAGGAGAGAGGGAAGGAAGGAGGGAGGGAGGGAAGGAAGGAGGGAAGGAAGGAAGGGTTATACAAGCAGAGAGGAAGTTGAGGAAGGCTGGGGGATGGGTGAGGAAAGCTGAGGGGAGAGTGAAAGGAAAAGGAGGGAGAGATTGAGATTCTTGTACCTTATCACATCATAAACTAAGAGTTCAACAGCAAGAAAAACTATAGACAGAAAAAAAGACACTGAAAATGAATGGTAAGTCATAGAATGAATCAAGGATTAAGAATTTACAGGAACTACTGGGATATACAGTTCAAGACAGGCTAAATGACAAAGCATTATTACAGAGGGAGGGAGAGAGGGGTGGAGGAAAAGAATGAAGGACGATGATCTCTCAAATAATAGAATGATGCACCCTCAAAATATTCAGGTAGAAGCATGCCAAAAATCGCTTGACAGAAGAAAAAACAAAGACAAAAGCAGATTTTAGTAGAGAAAAGAAAGAGAACTACACAGAACCAAAAGAACCAGGCACTGACGGTTGGGAAAGAGAATCAAGCTGTATGGAACAATCTAATTAACAAGACGTGTGGAACACGCTAACTAGCATGACATATGGAACATGCTAAGTGACAAGAGACAAAACACACGTAAGATGTTATGACATGGTCAAGTTGGCTTCCTTCCAGAGATATGAGGGTAGTTCAACATATGCAAATCACGAGATGTAATGCGGAACACAAACAAACTTAGGGACAGAAAGCATAGGTTCCCTCAGGAGATGCAGCACATGCGTCTGGAAAATTCAACACACTGTTATGGAAAAAGTCCTTAAGAAACTAGTGACGGAAAAGAACATGTTTGAAAATGATGCACTGTGTGTATGTATATAAATCTATATACGCATATATAGAGACATTATATATACATACAAAAATATATATTCCAATAGAAAACTCATAGGTTAAACAAATACTTTCAGCAAATTAGTAAGATACCAAATTAACAGTTTCTTATATGCATATAAAACATATACATACACACACATATAAATATGTGTGTGTTATGCGTGTGTGTGTGTGTGTGTGCGCGCGCGCGCGCACCCACGCGCACCGTGTTTGTGCATATCCTTCCTAAGGACACTATATTCAATATGAATAAACTTTAAATTCTTTCTTCCTGGATCAGGAATAAGACAAAAATGTCTACTTTCTCAACTCTTATTCAGTATAGTCCTTGAAATGTTAGAGCAATTAAGGAAAAATACAATTATGAATAAAATCAAAAGGTCCCCATTTACTGAGTGTGATGAATAAAATCAAAAGACCCTTAAAATATTCCACCAGGAAAATTTTAGGTTAAATAAATACTTACGGTTAAGTAGTATGATACAAAATTAACAATTTCTCATATGCAAATAAAAAACCTAGTGAGAAAGAAATTGAGAACAAACGCCCATCCACAAAGGGGAAAAAAGGAAACAAAAAGAAAAAGAAATTATTGTGTTTAATCTACCCATGAAGATATGAAAGACCTCTACAATGAAGGCTTCATTCCACTAAAATAATGAAAAAGACACCAGTAATGGATAGATATCACATGTTCACATATCAAGTAGAATTATTACTACAAAAATATGATAGTATTGTAAAATTGGCCACAGTACTAGAAATTATCTATAGATTTACTCGCAAGCATCAGCACTGTAATTAACAGCCTTCTTCACAGGAACAGAAGGGAAATAAAAAACTCTAAGACTTGTATGGAAACACTGTAGACCCCAAACAGAAAAAAATGTGAGTTTAACAATTCCTCAAAGTATTTGATTTCAAAGTATACTACAGAGCCATAGGAGCAAACAGTAAAATACTAGCACTGCAAACATGTAAACCAACCAAAATAGAAGGCGCAGAAATGAACTCACGTAGACACAGCCACCTGATTCTCAGCAAAGATGACAAAAATACACATTGCAAAAAAGACAGCCTCTTCAACAAGTGGTTCTAGCTATCTCATCCTGCCAGAAAACCAGCTCGAGTCGATCGACTACTTTCCTATGAGATCTGAAACTATCCCCAGGAAGATACCTTTAGTCCCAGCACCAAGGAGACGGAGGCAGGGACATGTCTGTGACTTTGAGGTTGGCCTGGTCTACAGAACCACTCCTAGAACAACAGGACTAACTAGAAAGACCCTTCTCAAAGACAAAACAAAAGTAGACCTTAAATTTTGAAACCAGCAGGGAAAAAAAGGTTGAAAATCAATTCAAAATATTGGTATATACAAGGAAGTTTTGAAAATGAGTTCATGAAGACAAGGAAGTAATACCAAAAAAATGTTCAATCTTCGGTAAAGGGAATAAATACCAGTCATGGCTGAAAAAACGTAAAGAGACTGAGAAAGGAAAAACTTTGGCTGTTTGCGTGTGACAGGATTAATGGCTAGAGTGTGTAGTGAACTCACAACTTTAAACAGAAGAAAGTACAACCATTCTGGAAATCAGTCTGGAGGTTCCTCAGAAAATTGGACATTGAACTGCCTGAGGATCCAGCCATACCTCTCTTGGGCATATACCCAAAAGATGCCTCAACATATAAAAGAGACACGTGCTCCACTATGTTCATCGCAGCCTTATTTATAATAGCCAGAAACTGGAAAGAACCCAGATGCCCTTCAACAGAGGAATGGATACAGAAAATGTGGTACATCTACACAATGGAATATTACTCAGCTATCAAAAACAACGAGTTTATGAAATTCGTAGGCAAATGGTTGGAACTGGAAAATATCATCCTGAGTGAGCTAACCCACTCACAGAAAGACATACATGGTATGCACTCATTGATAAGTGGCTATTAGCCCAAATGCTTGAATTACCCTAGATCCCTAGAACAAAGGAAACTCAAGACGGATGATCAAAATGTGAATGCTTCACTCCTTCTTTAAATGAGGAAAAAGAATACCCTTGGCAGGGAAGGGAGAGGCAAAGATTAAAACAGAGACTGAAGGAACACCCATTCAGAGCCTGCCCCACAGGTGGCCCATACATATACAGCCACCCAATTAGACAAGATGGATGAAGCAAAGAAGTGCAGACCGACAGGAGCCGGATGTAGATCGCTCCTGAGAGACACAGCCAGAATACAGCAAATACAGAGGCGAATGCCAGCAGCAAACCACTGAACTGAGAATAGGTCCCCCGTTGAAGGAATCAGAGAAAGAACTGGAAGAGCTTGAAGGTGCTCGAGACCCCAAAAGTACAACAATGTCAAGCAACCAGAGCTTCCAGGGACTAAGCCACTACCTAAAGACTATACATGGACTGACCCTGGACTCTGTCCCCATAGGTAGCAATGAATATCCTAGTAAGAGCACCAGTGGAAGGGGAAGCCCTGGGTCCTGCTAAGACTGAACCCCCAGTGAACTAGACTATGCGGGGAGGGTGGCAATGGGGGGAGGTTTGGGAGGGGAACACCCACAAGGAAGGGGAGGGGGGAGGGTGATGTCTGTCCGGAAACCGGGAAAGGGAATAACACTTGAAATGTATATAAGAAATACTCAAGATAATAAAAAAATAAAATAAAATAAAATAAAATAAAAATAAAAATAAAAAATAAACGAACAGTGTTCTCAAAAGGTCAAAAAACACGTGACAGGTGTGCAATGTCCTCAGCCATGAAAGAACGCAAATAACACACATGCTGACGTTCCAGCGACTGCCAATCAGAATGGCCACGGTTACTACTGACGTTCCAGCGACTGCCAATCAGAATGGCCACGGTTACTGACGTTCCAGCAACTGCCAATCAGAATGGCCACGGTTACTGACGTTCCAGCGACTGCCAATCAGAATGGCTGTGCTCACAACAACAGAAACTAACACTTGTGAGAACTGAGCAAGGTGCGAGCAGGCCTTTCCTGTTGGTGGCCTAGTTTCCATGAAGAAGGCAAAACTAGGAGGGACAACACGGAAGAAAGAAGAAGAATAGGCAGGAAGATACGACATGAGAATTCATGCCGGGGCTGAACATGAGCAAAGTCAGGGACAGCATTATGAAGATATTGTTATGAAACCTATTATAGTGTACACAAGTTTAATGAATAAACAGGACAAAATTCTATAGAAAAACATGACTATTGCAACACAGAAAAGAACCAACAAGGAGAGGGAAGTTGGGCTATATACGAAGATAAATACCAGGTGTGAAAATGTCATAAAAGTCATTGTTTTGCACAAGGAATGTACCTCACTCTATATAATTCATGTATGCTGATAATTTTAAGTCATGCTCATATTCTATTCATTTTTATTATTTCAACAGCTCATTTACAGAAATCTGTGTTCGTATAATTTTGATTCACCAAGCAGACTTTCAAATACATATGGGCAAGGCACAAGAGTTAATGTGACTGTGGCTGTGGACACACAAATGGATATAAGGCTTATTCTTAAAACAGAAGACCACCTCAAGATATTCAGATAGCAAAACAAAACTGGTCATTCTGGACAGGAGTTCACACATATGACATGAACTGCACGAGAAGGAAGGGAAACACCGGCACCTAAACCGTCAAAAACACACACTGGAGCAGGATCACTCAGAGGTCACAGCTGAACATGGAAAGTGCCAAAACCGAACCACAGCAGTAAATACACACTTTACAAGACAAGGGACAGCACATGTCTTTAAAATATCACATTCAGGGCCAAGGACAAGGACCTGAGGTGCTCCTCAGAACCCATGTAGAAAGCCAGCATAGTAGCATACACTTGCAATCCCACGTCTGGGGTGGCAAAAACCAGCACACCGGACCACACTGCACGACTGACTACTGAGAAATCACAGTGCCTTTAGTGAACGAGAGAAATACCTTCAAATGCAGGCTGTGGTTAACACAGCAGCAAAGTGCAAAGCTGCATACACATAAACACACGTATGTGTCGAACTAGTCTAGGGGACCCTGTGAGTATAGTGTAAGAAAGGGAGTGACCTTGGCCTGACACTATAAAGTCGCCAGTCTGCCCACAGCTCGTGAAGAAACGGTTCAGAGGAAGGCAGGAAAGATGGGCAGCAATGTCCAGGAGGAGAGGCCAGCCACCTGCTTACAATGGAGCAAGGAGGGTCATGGACAAACAGGAGTGAGCCCTTTGCCTATCTGAACGGACAACCTAACAAGTCTGTTTATGAAGCACATTTCGGCAAGCAAGGGAGAGCAAAGGAGAAAAACCTGCTCTCTCCTCCGCCCACCTAAGTCCTCATGTCAGGTATGCATTCCATACCAAACAGGGTACTTCAAAACACACCTGACATTGTGAGGAAACTCAGCAACCCTCATTTCCAGGGGCATGTGATAAAAATGCTGATAACTGTAAGAAATTTTAGGCACAACTCAACTTCTATTTTTTAATATTTATGTTTTAAAAAAGTATCATGTCCTTTGATACTTTTGATATATATAGTACATATGACAATTACAGTGTCAAAACTGAAGAACAAGGAAGACATGAACAGGTACCACGGTAATTAAAACAGCCTTGCTCACTTTTTAAAAGGAAAAATAAATTGTTCTATAATTATTAAGCTAACAAAGCAAGAGAAAATACGGGTAGAGAAATGACAATGATCTGCAAAATTCATAACTGTGTCTTTCGGATAACCACAATGATCATATTTTATGCTGTCACTTTGCCTTTAATTGCTCACCCTGGTACATTTCTTCCTAGAAGCCATCAGTACCCCACAGAGCCAGATGCTGAACTGTAAAACCATACTGTGACCACAGACTTATGGGAAAGTGACTTTGCTGAGTGGGGTGTATGACAAGTTAATTTTGCAATTACACATTTTCAATGAAGCTACCAGTTTAGATGATTCTGTTTCATTAACAGAGCAAAATCTTTACAACAAACCAGTCAGACTTATTTTTAAAAGGTTCAGTTGATATGAGAAAACAACTTTGTTGATAGTTTCTCTATAGCATATTCAAATGTAGATGTCACTTCACAGAAACATGTAAGCAAGTGACTATGTTGAGGCTTCTAAGAAATGTATACACTGCCTTTACATCATTCCTTTCAGTTCTGCGTTGAACACTGTACTCAAATGCTAAGGCGTTTCAAAAGAAGTGGCTATTGCAAACCAGCATATCCACAGGGTGCAAATTGTTCTGAATTTCAAATATTTTCAGTGGTGTAAGTGCCACACATCCCAGAACAATAAAGCAGTAGGAGACCATGTTCTTAAAGCACAGCCTGCTCTCTGTGAGGCTGCATCTTTGCAGAGACCACAAAGGTGGGTAATGCTCTATCTGGTTTTATTCCTGTAAAAACATAAGAAGGCCAGGGAAAGACAAATCTCTTTCAGTGATCTCCCCTAAATTAAAAAAAAAAAAAAAAAAAAAAAAAAGCAAAAAAAAAAAAAAAAAAAAAAAAAAAAAAAACCAAACTTCTCTTCAGAAATGTGTCAGAGTAAAACAATTCGAGCCAAGTATTCCAAATGCCTAAGCTTAAGGAAGGGAAAGTTCAGAGACGCGGCACACACCCCACACACACCCACACCCACACCCACACACACCCCACACACCCACACACACACACCACACACACACACACACCCCACACACACACACCCACCCCACACCCACACACCCCACACATACCCCACACATCCACACACCCACACACACACCACACACACACCACACCTCACACACCCACACACCCCACACACACACACCCCACACACCCACACACCTCACACACCCACACCCACACACACACACACACACACACACACCACACACCACACATACCCACACTCTAGCTTAACTGAAGCTCTGTTTTAACCACATTGTCACCATGAAACATAAAAAGAAATTAAAATGCTAAATTTTTCCGGAAAAATTCTTAAGTTTATCTTAGGACATTAATAAATGCATAATGGTATTGGTTTCTGTATATATAAACATATCTAGACATCGCTTCCTAATTTAAAGAAGGAATTACAAAAGTGATAGCTCAGTGTACATTTAACAATAAATTCTAAAGAACCTTGGTTACTCCAGATCCCTCATTCCCTCTTCCTAAGAAAATGAGGTACACATGGCAGGGCCTGACACACATGCTTAGATCCTAACGCCTAGAGCTGGAGTGCAATTCGGTGATTCAGACACACACGGGGCCTTGCATGAGTGTCCTCTGTTCCAAACCCTGGTGTGGAAGAGGGCATAACAAACCTTTCAAATGCCCCCTGGACAAAGACAGAGAAGCTTCTACCTGCTTTCCGGACGACAGTCTGAGCAGTCTTTCTCCTTTAATAATTACAGCCAAAGACTCCTGCTGACAATTTCCAACCTCAGTTCTTATTTATTTCTTCACTTTACATCCTGGTCACTGCCCCTTCCCATGTCAACATCTTTCTCAATAACTCACAGGCCAAAACAGCTCAGCACACACCAAAGTGATCCATGCCACTCTCCTCTCCAAAGCCACCGGCCTTCTCCACGCAGTCTCCCTCCCCTTTCCTTCTCCTGCCACAGGCCATCCAGCTGGTTCCTCCACCCTGGCCTGCCCAGACAGAGGCATCTACACTCCTGCCTTCTGCGTCCTCTCCTGTCACCTTCATCAGGTGACCACTCTGCCCACCTCAGCACAAAGTCTCTCAAACAGATTCCAGGGGTGAAGGATCTGGGGATCTCTGACAAGTTCACAATGACAGAGAGATTAACAAAAGCCAATGTCAAGCAGACAAGGCTTTCCGGGGAATCCTCCTGTCTCCCAAAGCCTTGCTTCGTCTCTAGGCCCTGCCAGAGGCACATTGGGCAGACAGCTGCTTCTCGTAGCCATGCCTCTGACACTGCTGCATGGGTTCAACCTGCCCTTTCCCATCACACACAGAAAGAAAACTGCCACGTGTCCTCAACATTTCTGTGGTATTATCTGTAACTTCCCCAGGCCAATCTAGGCACCCCTGCCATGTTAGACCAGCTCCTGACACATACTCTGTTACAGCCTGTAAAGAATCATGTGGAGACGGATGGCTGTTGTCACTCAGGATTAGGAAAGCAGGGAATGTGATATGTGACTCTGTGTCCAGTACAAAAGCATCACTCAGTAACACTCTTAATTTCAGATCAACTTAATCTGCTAAATGAGCGAGCATTTCAGGAGATTAGACACAGAGAATAATTGTTTCGGTCAAACGTACCATGTTCAACCGGAATAATGTTGGAAGGTAGTAAACAAATAATGTGAAACTACAAATATGAAAATATCTCATTCCAAAACTAGGCTACAACGAGACCACAGCGAAGGGAATCAGGACCTCTGAATGCTCTACCAAGTCCATGCTGTATCAGGATGAGTTCTGTACACTCTCCACAAACCCAAGAGCTCACTGGGCTTCCCAGCACCCTCTTGTTAAGTGAACCAACAGTGCCTAGCGACCTGAGCACTAAGGCATGCTGGGTTGGCAGATCAAACTCCCAAGCACACACACTCTATGTCACCAATTCCTAAAGACAAATCATCTTCCTGCTTGAAGATGACGCAGACACGAGTCTCATTGTCCAGGAAGAAAGGCAAGGGAGCTAAACATGAACCTGTTCTAAGAATGTGGGAGTCAGCATAAACTTCTAACCTTAAATATAATAACCCTTATAATAAACACATTTTACATTTGCCAGTATCAGAGTCTCAGAATAATATGCCCTGAAATAGTCAAACCCAACCCCTTCCCATAACATCAGACACATACACAATGCATGCCAGGGCCAAAACACCATAAAACTGACAATTATCTGAAGTTTATAAAAAGTAAAAAAATCATTTACCTTTAAGTAATCAAAATGAGGAACTTTTCTCCAGATAACTGTACTAGGATTACTTCAACAAACAAGGGCAAAATTTGTGATTTAAAAACAACATGAAGTATTATCTTACAGGTCGGTCTGTAGTTCAGAAGTCCAATCTCCGGAGTTATGATCCGAGCCTCAGTGGAGCTGTGCTACTTTGGGGACCATCCTGGGGTAAATCCAGGGGTGATTCCTTCCTTATGCCCTCTGGTTTCTGGATGCCACTCCTGTCACCTGCCCAGGGTCTACTGCCCCATCTTCAAAGTGGTGGGTTCTGTGCTCCTTTGGCAGTCTCCCACACTGAAGCACCCTTACCCATGTTGGTTTGACTGACATCACCTCACGTTTTCAGTTCAGCTAAGAGCAGGCTTTAAAACCACAGCAGTCAGAACCCCCGCTGCCCTGCATGAAGCATGGTCAACACTTTCAGGGTGTAGCAGTGACATGAACATCTTGGGGGGGGGGGGGGGGGGAGTAAGCAAGATTAAGATTGGAAACTACTCTAAATGTACATTTTAGGTGACTAACTTTAAAGGTTCTTGCTCCTTTCACAGACTGGGGACTGTGAGGAACAGGGCACAGACACCTTAAACTGCTGTTTCATCTCACAAGATACTAGGAAAAAACAACCAGGCACTTGCTCTTAAAGGCCCTTCAATTCTCTAGAAAAATGGAGGGTTTCTCTTCCTCCATCTCTGAGCTCCATAAGCCCATGCTATACAGCCAGGATTTCCACACATCATTCCAATTGCATGTGTTTACTCAAAATGTAGAAAAGCCAGGTACACTGACTGACTAACTCACTTGACTGTCACCTCGTGAGATACGTGAACATCAGGAAACACGGATTGGATAGTAAGAAGAAACTATGAAAAATTACGTAGCTCTTTAATGCTAAAAAATGTCTTTATTATCTCATTTGATGCCAGCATGACTATGAAGTGTATTTATAAAAATGTTACTCAGAGAGGAGGTCATGTAAGGCAACCCCACAGTTAAGCACACAGCTGTGTCAGCCAATGAAATTGGTGTTCCGCATGGAATCTGAAGAAAAGGCATGGACGTCTACCAAGTCAGAGGTACCAGAGAAAGAGCACTAACGTCCCAAAGACCAGCAGGCACATTCCTAGCTATGCTAGCTACAAAACACGGGAGGCCATGGACAATTATGCACTTCTGCACAAACAGGAAAATCTGAGTAAATTAAAATTCCAAATAAAAATTGTCAAGTGAGCATAAACATACCAGTAAAACCTTGTTACACCACAAGACTGTAAAGGTTTGCTTGTGTTTACCTTTCTCTTAAGTTGCATAAAATCCACATGATTACGTCAATCAGTTAAACAGAATGTAAGCAATATGGAAAAGAAAAAAGACACAAAAATTTAAAATATTGCTCTATCCTTTTTTTTTTTTTTTCCTTTTCTATTTTTCGGAGCTGGGGACCGAACCCAGGGCCTTACTGAGCTAAATCCCCAACACCTGTTCTCCCCCTTTTAAAGTTAAAAATCTGCTATAATTCAAGACATTAAAAAGTGTATGACAAATGCAGAAGCTTCAGCACTGCGTCAGAACCTCATGACTGGTGTATTTATACAAACACGCAGGACAAGTGCCATCATTTTAAACTAAAGTTACCAAAAGATTACTTTTCATGTCAAGAGTCTTTTAAAATCCATCACCTGAGCTGTTCGTAAATCCACAGTGATATTACAGGACACTATCTCAGGACACGGTGAAAAGATTTCCATCCATTCATCCCCTGATTTCTGTTCCTAGAAGTACATGAACAAAGTTGGGGAACACGGGATGTTCCTGACACTGACAGGATTATCTCAAGATCCAATTACACCTGCTCATTCCCCTTTGCTTAATTAAAGCAAAAGGCATCAAACTCTTCCTCAGCAGTGATCACGGGAAAGCTGCACAGCACAGAAGCAGTAATTAACTTACCCTTATCACTGAACTGTACTGGGTCATTCAAGTGAGGCAAGAGTATCAAAGAAAGAATCAATGCTATCAGGCTCCTGTCTGAGGAGTAGAGACTGAGTGGTGACCTCTGAGGGCTGGCTTTGTTCCTGCCTGGCTGTGATGGAAGAATGTCCCCCACTCCTAACTGTTACGGCAGTGTAACCATTGAGTCAGTGTAAGTTAATACATTATCAATACTATGAATGGATCACTAAAAGACCGCTTTTCACCTTAGTCAGATATTAAAGTTAGTGCACATAAATGCAACCAAGGGACCTTTGGGGCTTAGCTTCACAATGACAAAAAGGATATGGATTTACGAAATTTACAAAGGAAAGTTTCTGTTCCAGAAAACACAATTTTGAACTTTCAGTCCACTCCCCCACATTTTATCTCTCATCAGACACATATACATGGGTGGTTTTAATGTGGATTAATTCAACCTACAAGAGTGATGCAATTCCTAAACATTAAATTTATTCAATTATGCCAATTCACTTGATATTTTATTTGTTTTACTGGAAAATATTTTCAAAACATAAGAAATCACCATTTGAATATACATAGCTTAAAGTCATCTATTCATTACCCCCAGTTACACTCGAGCATACTTTGCTATTTCCCTGAAGGATCAGAAATTCTCTTGCCAAGACATTATTTTGAGGTCTTTCGCTTTCACCCAGAAAGACACTAAATCATAGGGGACAATTATCAACAAATTCTCTGCGACAGGCCCAAAGCTTGCTGAGGTAATGCAGCTGACAAACTTTGATGCGCTGTGCCCGGGCACATTATGTTCATGTAGTGTGTACATCTGGGCACCCTTTATGGCAATGCTGCAAACAGCCAATCATTTATTCCACTCTAATTAGCACACATGTAAATCCTCACCAATCAAGTCAGGCACTGGGTTACTGTTGTGTCAGCCGTACAGCAAGCTGGCAGAACCACCTCAAAAAGATGAGGGGCCACTCCTGGGCTTGATTTGAACCTGCCATTACAGCGGGCAGGTTTCCCCCAGAAAAGGCTGCAACCAGCTCTCCCTTTCAGAGCTGATCAAGAAGTCCCAAAAGAAAAAGGTCAACAGGCATAAAGTTGATCGGCCACTGTCGTTTTATTTTTTCACTCATCCTAGAAATACACCTGAAGCAACGTGTTTCCCTATTACTCAAAGCCTAGTACTTGCCTTGAACGAAAATCAGGCTAAGTTATAAATAAGCTTTAACACAAAGGATACAGGAAAAGTCCAGAAAAAAAGAGGACCAGGCATAAAGTGTAGGTACGTAGAAGATTAGCAGCGCATGTGATGTCTGCCTACATATGACACCACGAGCACCGTATACATGGAACACGACACATGTGTTCTTGTGGGTTATACAGTCTTTATTGTCTAAGAGGAAAAATATTAATCTTTTACCCATTTTCAACAGCAGTAAGTTCAGCTAGAAAAGTAACCGTAATATAACTCTAATAGGTAAGAAATATAGAAAGAACACCATTTGGTATTTTTTTTTCTCTTTCTGCTGTTTCTTTCACCACAATGAAATCTTATTATTTTTACACATCACCATGCACAGGAATAAAGCAACGTAGGAAACAAGAATACTGTTGAAACCAAGAACAGAGATTTCTACCAATAAAAACATTAATGTTGAAGTTAGCAGGTCTTTATACTAAAAGGTTTTCTCAACAGTCATCATGTTTTTGAACACTCATTTAAGCTGGATATTATAAACTATATCATTAAAATGCTTAAGAATATCTTCAATCAGGGGTTGGGGATTTAGCTCAGTGGTAGAGCGCTTGCCTAGCAAGCGCAAGGCCCTGAGTTCCGTCCCCAGCTCCAAAAAAAAAAAGAAAAAATAAAATAAAAAAGAATGTCTTCAATCAACATTTACCAACAACTTCCTCATCTATAATGGGACTGCATAATCCACACTGCAAACACAGGAAGGCTTGCCCAAACTGTCAACATGGTGGCAGGACACTGTCATCTGAAAAATTCATAGTCGAGACCTGTGCTATCAAGAGACCAAAAAAAGATCGCCTGAAGACAGGAAAAAAAGAAAAGAAGGAAAACCTCTCAGGTTTTAAGTTGGGTGCATACTGCCTACTTCCGTGTGAGCCTGGAGCCCAGGCTCTGAGAGAAGACAGCACACTGATGGCAATAATGATTGAAACCCAATACGTAAGAGGGTCCCACAGTCCTAAATGACCAGGAAGCGTTCCTTAAGAAACCACCATCCATCTTAGTTCTTGAAAGACTTAAAGGAGTCAGGTAGCAGTGGCACACGCCTTTCCACCCAACACTAGGAAGGCAGATGCAGGCAGGCGTCTGAGTCCCAGGCCGGCCTGGAATACAAAGTCCCAGGACAGCCAGGGCCACACAGAGAAGTCCTATCTCAAAACAAAATAAAATAACCCAAAGCAAATGAAAAAAACTCAAAAAAAAAAAAAAATCAGAGAACTTTATTATGTAATCCAAGAATTAAGTTAAAAGGTAAGTGAAGAATTAATTCATACTTTGAAAACACTTTCCTAACCCTTCGAGGTGATTTTGAAATGCAGTAAATGCATTAAGAACATAAAACCATTAGAGTCTTCGTTGTGAAATCAAAAGTAACATAGAACGAACAAAAGACGAAAAGTACATGAAGTCCATGTCACTCCCCCACACCCCCCACCCCCACCTCTGGGCGGACGCCTGTTTCCAGCCACTGAAAAACCTCTTGTCTTCACTTCCTGTCAAGGCCACATCACAGGCTGACATCCTTATTTACCTGCTTATTTCCTGGTCTCCTGAGGGGAGGGAGACTCGGTCTATTCTATTCACAAAGAATACAACAAAACTAAGATTCATGAGGCATACTTTTAATGCATTTAAAAGATGGCCACACAAACCTGGAAGAGTCTGGTCTCGCACACTGAGCTCCCACCTGGCCACATCCAGTGCTGTGCTGGTTAGTTTTTGTCAACCTGAAACACACTAGAGTTGCTAGAAAGAGGCAATTTCACCTGAGAAACTGCTCCATCAAAAAGGCCTGAGGGTCTATCCATGGGGCAGTTTCTTAGTTAATAATGGATATGAACAGTGCTAGTCCTGGGCAGGGGGGGTCTTGGGTTGTGTGAGGAAGCAAGCAGACAGGATGGAGGTGAAGGGCACTGAGAGCTTCAAAAGGACCATGACCAAGTCTCAGCACCCACACAGTAGGTCATACATCTATAACTTCCGTTCCAGGGACGCCATTGCTTCCTTCTGGACTCCACAGGCATCAGGCATGTACGTGATGCAGAGAAAAGCATTCGGACAAAATCCTCACACACATAAATAAACATAAAGAATAAAGACCACAATGTGAGCAGGCCACGGGAAGAAAGCAAGCAAGCAACTTTCTTCCATGATCCCGGACTCTGGGCCTGCTTGAGTTCCTGTCCTGACTTTCCTCAGGGAAAGAATGTTACCTGGAAGTGTAGGAAGAAATAAATCTTATTTCCCAAGCTGCTTTTAGTCATGGTGTTTATCACAGCAAGGAAATCAGGCTAGGACATGTACAAAGACAGAAGGCCATTGCTGTCAGTCATTCAAGGACTATATTAAATATAGTTACAGAAGAAACAAAATATATGTTAAAGAACAATATTTGTAATTCCTTTCCAATTAAAGTAATGAACTGCAACACAAAATGAACAAAAAGGAAATAGAAAAACTGAAAAGGCAATAACCCAGGACCCAGGAAAAGATGATGGTTTTGTGAAAATGCCTTCTGTAAAAATGAAAATTCTGTTGACATTGAAGAGTTTCTTCAAACGTTAATTTTTCTATAATTCATCTTTAAATATATTGCCATTGCATAGCATGATGCCTAAGTTTCACAGTAGTGACTAGAAGGACGTACTGACAGACCTGAGCAAAGACAGGAGAGATGAGAGACAGAATCCTACTCCAAACTAACCCTAATCGTTTGGTAGAAAGGAAGACAAGGAAGCGTTTAGTAGCTGACGAGGAGAAGGCGCACAGAGTTCTGTGCAGACAGAGAGAGGCAGGCAGCACGAGCTTCTGTGTGATCTGTACACAGGAACCAGGGTTTACACTCTGCATTCACGTTGTTCTCACCTGCACAACAAAGCCTCAACCTCACATCGAGACCTTTGTAAACCTGTTTCTTTTAATTTTCATATTGTCAGAAATGTCCAGCATTTATTTTCTCTCTATTTACAAGACACTAGCTATTAATTTTTAAATATATCTCTACTTATTAAGTAACTAATAAAGAACCAAAGTACAATTCACCAACATAAATGATTTCTGAGTTTTATTACATCAAAAGACAGTTTTTTTGAAAGGCAATCCATATTCAAAATAGGAAAAATTATACTGAAACACAGCACACTTAGTCTAGCATTCACATTCAAAGGCTGCAGGCGGATGTGCAATATGTGCGCCAAGTGTGCACACGGGGAATGTCTTCATGTCTGCATGTGACTATGTACACCAAGGTATACCTGTATATGCATGTACACAGATATGGAGACCAGAGGCTGACACTGGATCACTGCCAACCTTATTTTTTCAGATAGGGTTTCTCAGTGAACCTGGAACTCACTTAGCAAAGCAAGCCAGCCAGAAAATACAAGATCTCTCTGTCTCGTGGCACTCAGAACTAGAGTACAAATGCGTATTGACACACTAGCTCTACTGTGGAAGTGCTGAGGATCCAAACCCGGGTTCTTATGCCTTTGAGGCAAGCACTGGAAGAGCATCAAGCACAAGCACTGGAAGAGCATCAAGCACAAGCACTGGAAGAGCATCAAGCACAAGCACTGGAAGAGCATCAAGCACAAGCACTGGAAGAGCATCAAGCACAAGCACTGGAAGAGCATCAAGCACAAGCACTGGAAGAGCATCAAGCACAAGCACTGGAAGAGCATCAAGCACAAGCACTGGAAGAGCATCAAGCACAAGCACTGGAAGAGCATCAAGCACAAGCACTGGAAGAGCATCAAGCACAAGCACTGGAAGAGCATCAAGCACAAGCACTGGAAGAGCATCAAGCACAAGCACTGGAAGAGCATCAAGCACAAGCACTGGAAGAGCATCAAGCACAAGCACTGGAAGAGCATCAAGCACAAGCACTGGAAGAGCATCAAGCACAAGCACTGGAAGAGCATCAAGCACAAGCACTGGAAGAGCATCAAGCACAAGCAAACCGGATGCAGGTAGTGAGCATCGCCTCGCTATCAGGGCTGGGAGACTCTGTGTGCTAGGGAGAGGCTCTCGTCACCATCCTCACAAGGCATTCCTCAGAAGCTTGCACATTAACCTCAGATCACATTCCCCATAGAGGGCACAGCCGAAAGAAACATCAACACATCTCTCACAAGCTTTAAGACACCTTACTGCAAGTTGGACTTTCTGACTTGCCACTAAAAAGAAAAAATAAAAACGTATTTTTCTCAAATGCAAATACCATTAAGGCATCTACATTTATCATTCCTCAATAAAGTACTGAGAAACAAATTCAGCCAGGTTTAACATGACCAAGCTCTATCTCAGACATGAATACAATGATACTTCACAGATAATAAAATGCAAGGAGGGAGGATGTAAGCAGTCCCAGTACTGAAAGTCCTGCAGCATGTGGGCCAACAGCTGCTTCCTCTGTTTGCCATTACAGTCTAGGGACATTCCACCAGCACACGGCTGCACTTGCAACTTTAGAGTACTGTCAACACGCATCCTTCTCCCTGATTTCCTTACCTCAAACACAGCTTTTAAGCATCCCCTAATGTAGGAGGGTAGCGAGCTATCTTTAGTAGCAATCGAAAGCAAAACTTGATTTGAACAACAAAATTCAAAACGATGTTTCCCACTGAGTAGCCACTGCTGTGAGCCAATGGCCACAGCACAACTGCTCCAGCATTACGGAAGCTGCACTGTATGTATACAACAAAGACTACATCATTATGAACAGACAACCCTGAAAACTATAAAAACTACTAGAGATGACTGTGGAAGACCTGTGTCTGTGCCATGATCCAGAGAGCCCAGAGAGCCCAGCTTCACTCAGGACACAGATGAGCCACTGTTTCAGTTTATTTTTAAACCTGAAATGATATTTAATTATTTCTTGCTTGGTAGTATATATTCACTGTGTAGAATTCTGTGCAATGAAAGAGATCTCTACAAAATTCCAATCAACACAAACTTTCATCAAGGAGCAAAGCAAATACAGGAATTCGAGAGTCGGCACCTGAACCTTTCTCCCATCGAATGTCACACTTAAGAGCATTAATTGACAAATCACTATGAACAGCAAACTGAGAAATTGTTAAGATGTCATTTACCAACAGAATATATCATGGTAATATAACTGTATATTTTAAAATATCGTGCCATTGATATATCCTTCTATGATATTATGACTAAAAGTTTATATTGGTTAAAAAAAAAAAAAAAAAAAAACAGTGCTTTCAGCCAAAACAAGATAAACAGGAGGCCATCTGTGCAGCTCAGGCTGCAGCTCATTCCCGGACTGTGATCTCTCACTACTGCTTATGAGTCTAGGAGCAGGAATCTTGTAGCTGCAGTGCCACACACTTCTTTGCTGGATTAATGCGTTGGACAGAGCAAAGGCTGGGTTGCGACCACTCCACTTCTATCAGAATCCTCTGACAACTCAGCCGGGGACATGTAGGACAAGATCCTTACAAAGCAGTCTTTTCTAGAACACCTTCTCACTCAGGTACGAAACAGGAAGAAGGAGCACTGACGTGCGCTCATCCTCAGAGACTACAGCTCATGCTGTGGGCTCTTTGCTGCTCCTCCTCCTCCCCCTCTGTCCTCTTCACAAGTGTGGGCCAGATGAATTTAAAGTGTCATGACCCAATACGTAAAAGAAAGAAAACAGCTTTAGAGAGTTTTCTGAACTGAGCAAAGGTCAGTGGCACTTTCTACACAAAGTATGAATGAATATTTTATATGAACACATATATTCATATAAAATCAATGATCATGTTAATATGCATCTCTAATTCATTACTTAATAAGTAAGTCATTAATATACAATGGGAATAGATGACAAACTAACTTTATACTGTTTTGTAATTTTACTATATTTTACTTTCTTTCAGCAGAATATTGACATAAGGATCAATTAAAATATATAAACTTAGAAAATATTGCTATCAGTTAAAAAATGACATTTTATGTCATTTTCTAACTTCCAGTGTTCCTTGACTATTATACTAAGATGGATTATTGGAGTATTAAAACACCTTCTAGTGTAAAGGTCACAGATGTATTTACTAAGAAAACCGAACCAGGCACAAAGAAAACATAAGCATCGTTTTCCTTCCCAATCTAAGCTAAGATTTCTTTTCTTGAGCCTGAACCTGACAGATGCCAACTGCAGAAGCAATGCAGAAGCAGAAGCACACACAGACGTTAACACGGCACCACCTCAAGAGACGGCACCACCTCAAGTAAACGCCTCACAGAAGGGCATTCAAAACCATGCTTCATCGGTGGTTATTGCAACCACAGTGGCCACTGAGCTATAAGCAATGTAAACTACAAACTCTTTTAAGTTTGAATTTGAAGATTTACAAAATGATGCAGACAATTCTTTGTCAGATTCGTGAAATTACTTATATAGAGTTTTATTCCTTCAGAAAACAATGCATACTCATATGAGTAAACAGGTGTAGTGAGGCTAAATTATGAGTTCAAAAACCAAGAATAAAAAAACCTATAATAAAAGAAAAATTAAAGAGGCAGAAATCAGTGTCCGATTAAGATTAAATTCAAATCAGAATCCAGCATACAGGACAAACACAGTCTGTCCTATTAAAACTATTAGATGAAGTTTCCCATGCTTGCTAATTCCCATGGTTGAGGGGACAGAGTCTCAATAATGCCTGAGAAAGCAAAGGAACCTTCTAGTGCTGTATTCTTTCTTGAGTCAGGTATGTTTATGGAATAAAACTTCATCAAGCTGTACACTGGACCCATGCACTTGTCTCTGATACATATATAGATCAAAAATTACAGAGTTTAAAACTAAAGCTAAACTTGTCCATAGCAAGATAATTACACTTGGGGAAGTAAAGGGAACACAACATCTGTACTGCACTATCTTGTCCTCTGGTATACTACGCATTTCTTATTAATAGTTTCTCAAGAAACTTATTCAAGAAAAGCAAGATAGTGTACCTGTCAAGCAGTCCTTGGGACAATTTGCATAGCCAAATCAAATTTCTCAGGGTTCTGATAGATTACAACCAAAGAGCCATTTGCGAGACTCAAATAGAACCCTTGCCAGAATTCAACCATCTGGCACCTGATTTGTCTGCTTCACAAAAGCAAGACCAGGTAGAAAGGAACAAAACACACTTTCCTGTTTTCTTCATCCTACTGTACAAGCTTCTTCCACTAAAGATTAAATTTAACGTCCACTTCCCGTCCTGTTAACTGTCAACCTGACTAGATTAGGAAGTGGCATCTCTGTGAATGTTTGCGCTTGTGCTTCCAGAAAGTAAATGAAGGGGAAGGCGCTTCACAAGGTAAAAGGACGAGGACAGGTCTCAAGGCAACCTAATGTCCCATATCTACTGGTGTTAGCTGTTGGCAGATCTTCTGTCAAGCCCTCCACAAAATCTTGGCCTGAAACCTCAAAAACCAAAACTAAAACAAGTAATCCTTGTTTTCAGTTTTTATGCAGGTATTTAAATGACAGTGGCATGAAAGCTAAGTGTACACATCCTCAAAATGCCTGCCTCCAGATATGTTCCCATTGGATTTGAAGAGCTCAACAGGAATTCTGGACGGCACCATGAAATCAAAACACCTAGTAAACCCCAAGCACAGCTGGGGTACATGTAAACACATTTTCATGGTTTCAATCAAAGATAACTTTTCTTTGTATATCAAAGACTTTAAAGTTAACAGTGATGTCAAGAAATCAAAAAAAGCTGTAAATCTGATGTTGGGTTCCGTCTCCCTTAATCATTTGCATTTCTGCTATACTCCCAGCTGAATCTTAATTGTGGGTGTGTCCAGCTGACAGAGTTACAGTGTCCTTCTTTTAGACCTCACTTTCTTTCTCCCTCTCCCCCATTTCTTTTCCTTCTTTTCCTCTGGACTAGTGTAAGTGCCTGCAAATACTAAGGAGGAATCTGCATGAGGCAAGGATAAAATCTGCTTTGACATGACTTACTAGCCTGTGTTGGTTCAAATTTCTAGAGTCTGACCCTGGGCAGGTTACTTTAACATATGTAAGTAAGTAGAATTTGGTAAAGTTTTCTGGCAACAATCATCTCAATCACATGTGCACAATAAAGCTTAAGGCATGATGATATAAACCTCTTTTGCAAAGTACATGTGACCTCTACCATGAAGATGGGTTCTATAGCTTACGAGCCTGGGATCTGGTGTGGACGTAGAGAGTGTACAGGTCACCAAGCTGGCTACACAGTACATGTGACATCTCCCCTCCTGACTGGAAAGCAAGGCTAAAAGTAAAGGTCTAGGAAGGGAGAGTCTGGGATAAATAGGCTGGGGACCTGGGTGTGTCCTGATCACCAGGCGATTAACAACAGCCACCCCATCTTCTGGGTGGAAAACAGGTATACAATCCCTTCCTTTGAAAAGGAGCCACCCACCCATGCTTGACATCCTGGTTTCCCTAGTGCTTATCTGTGAGCACAAAGACCCCCATGCCCTCTACAGATTAGGAACTGACAGATGAACCTTAACTAGGAAACTCACTGTGAACTGACTCTATTAGTAAGGGTTCTCTAGGATAGCAGAACTTATAGGGGTGTGTGGGGGAATATATGTGTGTGTGTGTGTGTGTGTGTGTGTGTGTGTGTGTGTGTGTGTGTGTGTGTGTGTGACTTATTAGAATAACTTACAGGATATGGTCCAACTGACCCATCAATGGCTGACTATAAGGGAACAGTTGAGGACTCAGAAGATGCTCAGTCCCCAGGCTGGACGCTTTGACTAGTCTTCAGTAGACCCAGGAGTGGGCTCTAATGCCAGGGAAGGAAGGAATGGGCTTAATACCAAAGCAAGGGCGAGCAGGCAACAAGCAAAGGCCTCTTTCTTTTGTAGTCTTATGTTGACTTCCAGCGTAAGGTAGAGGCTTGATCAGGTTAAAGGTATGTCTTCCCATCTCAAGATCTGGATCAAAGGCATTTGTCTTCCCACCCCAAATACAGATCAAAAGTGTCTTCCTACTCAAAGGGCTAGACTAGAAGTAGATTCACCCACTTCAAATTAAGCAAAAATTCTCTCACATCTGTGTCCTCTATTTCTGGATTGTCGTTCATTCCAGATGTGGTCAGGTTGAAGACCAAGCATAGTCACTGAGCTGCTTAGGAAAACAACTGTATTACCACTCAAGGTCTTCTCTTCGTATGATTGATTATCTCCACCCAATAAAGTAGCCAAGAACCCATCCAGAAACCACAAAAATAAGACATAAACTTGGGAAATAACGTTAAAATGGAGAGAAATGACTTTTCTGGAAAGCAGTGGAGATTTTACAGACAGAAAGGAAATGAGGCCACTGTAGGAAACCTGAAGAAGCCTAAAGGAAGTAAACATCAAGTCGACCCAACTGCCCTTGCTTGACAAAGCAAAGCATGATGGTACTTTCATCCAGCAACATCATACTTCAGACACAGAACTAACGAAAGTGACTGCAATGGTTTGCTACGTTTAGGGAGCACCAGACAATCCTGACTTAAAGAATGTGCTGAACACATGATATGGCCCTGAGAAACCATTCATTGTACACTAATTAGGTAGCATTTATCTAGACCATCTCTCCCAAAATGTGAAAAAGGTATAAGCCTAGCATGCTTATAAGTTTAATTTGAAAGAAACTACCAGTAAGTTCAGGATTTACAAAGTATTGGAATTTTAAAAAACTATATACATCTCTCAAAGTACAATGATACACAAACAGAATATAGTTTAGCATCTGCACATCTTTTAGAAATGCAATAAGGATAAAATCTGAGTAAATTTGTAAGATGTATATAGCTGATATGCTTTAAGAACAGTAGGCGGATTGAAGCTATGCACGTAGAGGACTAAATGTATTGTAAACGCCAGGGGGATGACAAGCCAAATGCTGCGGCACATTTTTTTTCTTTTTTTTTTTTTTATTAACTTGAGTATTTCTTATATACATTTCTTTTTTTTTAAATTTATTTAATACTTAATAATAATTCTTTGTTTCCGGGCAAACATCCCCCTCCCCCCTCCCCTTCCTTATGGGTGTTCCCCTCCCAACCCTCCCCCCATTGCCGCCCTCCCCCCAACAGTCTAGTTCACTGGGGGTTCAGTCTTAGCAGGACCCAGGGCTTCCCCTTCCACTGGTGCTCTTACTAGGATATTCATTGCTACCTATGAGGTCAGAGTCCAGGGTCAGTCCATGTATAGTCTTTAGGTAGTGGCTTAGTCCCTGGAAGCTCTGGTTGCTTGGCATTGTTGTACATATGGGGTCTCGAGCCCCTTCAAGCTCTTCCAGTTCTTTCTCTGATTCCTTCAACGGGGATCCTATTCTTAGTTCAGTGGTTTGCTGCTGGCATTCGCCTCTGTATTTGCTGTATTCTGGCTGTGTCTCTCAGGAGCGATCTACATCCGGCTCCTGTCGGTCTGCACTTCTTTGCTTCATCCATCTTGTCTAACTGGGTGGCTGTATATGTATGGGCCACATGTGGGGCAGGCTCTGAATGGGTGTTCCTTCTGTCTCTGTTTAAATCTTTGCCTCTCTATTCCCTGCCAAGGGTATTCTTGTTCCCCTTTTAAAGAAGGAGTGAAGCGTTCACATTTTGATCATCCGTCTTGAGTTTCATTTGTTCTAGGCATCTAGGGTAATTCAAGCATTTGGGCTAATAGTCACTTATCAGTGAGTGCATACCATGTATGTCTTTCTGTGATTGGGTTAGCTCACTCAGGATGATATTTTCCAGTTCCAACCATTTGCCTACGAATTTCATAAAGCCATTGTTTTTGATAGCTGAGTAATATTCCATTGTGTAGATGTACCACATTTTCTGTATCCATTCCTCTGTTGAAGGGCATCTGGGTTCTTTCCAGCTTCTGGCTATTATAAATAAGGCTGCGATGAACATAGTGGAGCACGTGTCTTTTTTATATGTTGGGGCATCTTTTGGGTATATGCCCAAGAGAGGTATAGCTGGATCCTCAGGCAGTTCAATGTCCAATTTTCTGAGGAACCTCCAGACTGATTTCCAGAATGGTTGTACCAGTTTGCAATCCCACCAACAATGGAGGAGTGTTCCTCTTTCTCGCTGCGGCACATTTTAGGGGTAAGTTGTGCACATAATTTTATCTCAGGAGAATCACACTTATAAATTACCACTAGCCTTTCAATAAAATAAGTATTATAAAAATGTTAGAAATTGTGTTGTACTAGGGGATTTAAAATAACTTTTACTATTTTAACAGCTAAACTACTTGACCTAAGACTATGCAACCAACTTTAAATACCTATCTAAATGTGTCTAAATACAGTAAATCAAAAACTGAAACCAGCATCAAATCATGCATGTTAGCTTCCAAACATTTACTAAATTATTTCTTTGTGCTTTTATGGGTTTCCCTGATTCTTCATAGCTTTAACCAAACGAAATGATGTATGTCAGTTGGAAATATTTCTAAACCTAGAAGTTAACCAAAATATCAATTCAGGTATCAGCCCTGAGGAATAAATCAGGCCTCATCTATAAGTGCTTTTCATTAAAGGACACAGGAGACCTCAAAAGTAATTTAAGAAAACCATTAACAACTTTTATTATTGGAAAGGTTTTCAGAGGAGAGGGGTAAACATGTACAACAAAAAGACAAACAGGGACAACCAGCGAAACCTCTCTGCACTTAAGCTGGTTCATATAACAGACCCTTCAGATCAGTGCCTTGTTTAGTTATCATCTAAGAAGCCTCCTGCTGCAACACAGGAAGAAATGCAGGGACCTACAACCAACTATTACATGGAGAGAGAGTCCTTAGAACGTGTAGCTCTAAAGGAGAGGTCTCCATCAAATCCCTGTACTCAGAGCTCTGGAAGACCAAGGAAGAATCTGCAAGAGCAGAGGGATGAAGGACGCCATGAGAACAAGGCCCCCTAGATCAACATGGAGTCTACCATGACCTCCTCAGAGACTGAAGCAGTAAGCACGGGAGCTTACATCGATCTGTGCCATGCCCTCTGCACAGATTAGAGCGTTCAGGTTACTTTTCTGTGACTACTGAGTATGTGAATTAAGTGAAGTAGGTATCTGACTACACTTGGGCTCTTCTGCGGGGTTGCCGAGTCTGGCCCTGACATTATTGGTTTTTAAATCCTATTATATTTTTGTCATATTTGCCTATTATTATTATCTCTTAGCAGCATACTCTCTTCTACTAAGAGACAGAATGGAGTGGATACAGAAGAGGATGAAGGATGGGAAAGTAGCTGGGAGGAGAGGAAAAGGACGCTATAATCAGAATATCTTGTATAAGAAAAGAAATCTAGTATCAATAAAAGGGAAAAAATACAAGATACTTACTGTTTTGCTGTCATGGGAAACAAGGCCCAAATGCATTTAAATGTGGTCATTTAAAGAGCAAGAACACTCAGAAATGATCCAGGATTTGGGGGGGGGGGGGGGGAGGAAGGGGAGAGGAAAAGAAATGAAGGGAGGAAGGTTAGATATGGTCCATGGCTTAGTTGGGATTTCTATTACTTTGATAAAATATTATGACCAAAAGCAACTTGAAGAGAACAAAAGTTCCTTCACTTACAGTTCCATATCACATTGCCTGGTGGAAGGAAGTCAGGGCAGGAACTTATAAACAGGAGTCAATCCAGAGGCCATGGGGAAGTATGCTTGCTAGCTTACTCCATGTGGCTTGCTCAGCCTCCTCAGCTCAGGAGCAGATGTTGGGGTGACACCACTCACAGTAGGGTGGGCTCTCCTGTATATTAATATGGAAATACCTCACGAAGCTACAGGCATAGCTATCTGATCGAGGTGGTTGTTTATTTGAAGTCCCCTCCTCCCAGATGATCAAGCTTGTGTCAAGCTGATAAGAAAATGACTGCACACATGCTGAGTGTCCAGCTAAGGACCTGACACGTGTCTACAGCAAAGATGAGTGCAGAGGAGAACGAGAACTGCTCCTGGGATGTGATGACAACTAAGGTTAGCGGACACAGCCCTGGCTCCTGGCTCATAACACTATCCCCAAGAAAACTATGAGCCAGTTAACAGGCCATAGCAGAAAACACTTCTCTTTTCCAAGTGACCACAGAACTCTAATTTACTTCTGCCTTATGTCTGTGCCTGCCTGAGGAGAAAGTACTATGGCTTTGTCAGGAATTATGCCATACGTTCCTCTCAGGTAAGAATGCCTCTTGCCTAATACCTGTGAGACAGAATGAGTGCTACAAAGTTTTCAAGTAGAATCTGGACAGCCTTTCCTGAATACATTAGTGACTTTCCTCCTCGCTATGACCAAACACCTGAGAGAAGTGACATAAAAGAAGGACTGTGGGTGAGAGGGCCATGGTAACAAAGGACACAGTCCAGAATTCTGGCATAGTTGCTCCTGCTTTGGCAACATCTATATACATGAGTCTCCGTAAAGCCCCAAGGAGAGGCTTCAGGGATATTTCAGATGACACCATGTTGGCAGGAGGAGGACACTGAGGACGGGCGCCTCTTTCTTCAGGCTTCCTAAGCTGAGGAGAAGGTGCAAACCTGACCTTATAGAGAGCCAGTCAGAAGAAAAGGTAAAACAACCTGGAAGTTATAGATGCTGTCTGAGAGGGAGGGGCTGCTTTAATCAGTAGGATACCTGATCGGTGGTCTGCTATCTCTGGGTAGACAGTGGCAGAACTGAACCAAACGAGAAGAGAGCAAACCCTGCTTCAGACACACCTGTTTGCAAGTGAGGAGTGAAGCCATCACTGTGCTGACTTCAGTGCAGGAACAGAGAGAACAGTTGTTCTTGTAAGATACGGCTTCCTTTCCTCCCCAGCAGCTAGAGCGCACCTAAGGCATTCCAACCCAAATTCCGTCCTGAGAGCTGAGGGCACGGCTCTGTAGGTAAAGTGCTCGCTTTAAAAACATGAAGACCTTTCAGATCTCCAGTAACCATCTCACACGCGTGCACACGCGCGCAAACACGCACACGCACGCACGCACACACACACACACACACACACACACACACACACACACACACCCGCACGCACGCACGCACGCACGCACGCACGCACGCACGCACGCACGCACGCACGCACGCAGAAGAAATTAGTAGTAGTAGTTTTAGTCACTGTCATCATCTGGTGATGCGAATTTCTAATACCCCAGCAACAGGGAGAGGCAAAAACAAGACAATCCCAGGGCGAAGGGGCCAACCAACAAGCTGAAATGGCAAACTCCAAGTAAAGTATGAGAGTTCGTCTTAAAATGTAGGTTGAGAAAAACAGGAGACATTCCTGCACCAACGACATGCATGACGCCACACACATGACACAAAATGAAAGCACAGCCCTGTAACACTGCTTCTTCCTATAGTATGAGTCCTGACACAACAGGTCAGGCCGACTCAGCTATGACCACTGTGTCAGATGCTGGTGTGTTCAGCTTATCTAAAGGCAACGCACACTTAAAAGTCTCTTCTGCTACACAGTAACAGAGCTTTTTAAATGGCTCCTATTTTCTTATGTTCAGACATTCTTAGGTTCATTTAATAGTTACTTGTACAAAGTTCTTTACCTTGGAAACCTTAGTAATTGTAATTATGTGTCTTAAATCCACAGAGAAAAAATTTCCAATGCAAACGGCCTGCTTCATGCCTGTGAATGAAGCACCTCTCCCTGCTGACTGACCTGTATCTTACAAGGACCAAGGGTAAGCAAGCCTGGTGATGAGAGCCTGGCACTGGTGACAAGTGTCATCTCTGCAACTCTCTGTGCTGCTAAAGAGTGTAATCTACGCTAAGTCTGGAACAACTAAAGTCCTAGAACACTGACTTATTTCTGCCATATTTCAGACATGCTGAGCTCTCCAAAATGAATGCTTGAAAATAGCATGCACTGCAAATTATAATTCTAACATAAAACAAATGTTAAAATGTTAGCATCTTTCCTCTGAATATATTGTACTGTATTAATTGTTGGTCTTGGTAATGTGGCTTATTAGTTTTGCATAATTTAAGTTTTAATTCAACGTTTAATTTTTAATTAAGTAGGTTTTTCAAGCTGTGCTTTCTTCTTAAATGTTAGTCACCAAACATGGTAGATAAAAAGCAATTCCATGGTATAAATAAATACATGGTGTGGTCATGAATCATATGATTTCTCTATGATTTTATAAGTGAAAACAATCAGCCATTTATATTTTAAAAAGAAAAATGTCATTTTGGTTTGTCATTAATATTTAAGCAATTTAAGCTCAGAGAGAATGCCTAGAAAACTAAAGACCTGAATATAAAATTACAATCAAATCACTTTCTCCATAAAGCAATTTTTTTTAAACATTTTAGTTTCAAAATAAATCTCTTTGGGATTATCATACTCCACACTAAAAGATACTTTGTGTTTTGGTTTTCTGTGAAAACTACTGGGAGCAGCATCAGCCCATACGGCAAAGAATGCACTTCTTCCCACAGGCATATAAGCACATGGACACTGCCTGCTACAGACGAAGAAGACCAGTGTGGGCAACGGAGAGCCCAGGGAGGCAGGTGGGTGAGGCGAGTGTTACCTTCACGTCAAGTTCTAAGACTGGGTAAAGACCTAATTAAGACGTAAAGTCATTATTACAGTAAATACTACATACAACGGCTCTATTATGCGCCCTCTGAAGATGAAGCTGCCCAAAGCAGCAGTCACTACAGAGAATTAAGTCTTATCTAAAGACCTCTGTAAAATGTTTTAAACATATTTAATAAACTTCTATAAGTTACCATTTTACTCACTATGTTTCCTAACTGTGCCTTCGTTGGCTCTTCCCTGTACTATTCAGCCTCAATCTGAAGGAGTCAGAAGAGAGCAGATATACAGGAGCCCTGGCGAGGATGGCTGTGAAGAGTGTGTGTGACACTACATCCTGCCTCTGAATTACCATGTGACCATGAAGGAGTTTGGCGCCATCTCCAGAACAGCACACTCAATGCATAACTGCTTCCATGCTATGACTACATTACATAATTCCTCTTCCACACTCTAGAAATACACATGTGCATACATATACAACATGTACATACATATACACATGTGCATACACGAATGCAGTCTTTTAAGATCAGCAGTGGGTTGGTATCCTCTCTCTCTCAATCTGTGTATCAAAATACGAATCTAATTTCCATTCTTTTCATCATCATTTTCAGCATTAGAATCAATACACAGAGCAGTGATAAAAGCAATGGGTCCCAGAAGCCAGGAGCTGGAATGCCTATCATTGTAACACCAGTCACCAACTGATCTGCTCACATCTTTCTATGAGTCCCTCCTGCCACTGTCAGAAGCCCCAAGGGACAGCCACTGCCAGAGCCCAGAGCCGGAGGGCTTACCTAGCCATGGTTATTAGTTCACGGAAGAAAAGGAGTCCAGCAGGTCTGATGGGCAACCCAACTGTTGCAGGAGGAAGACGAGGCTGCACTGGAGAGAACGTGAGGCTGCGGTCAGGGGAATCCTCAGTCTAAAGGGGACTTAAGCTTAGCACAGCAACTGCCACCTGCCACCTAAATGAAGTCTCCTCTGTGACGTGGACACACCAGGACTACTGAAAGGTGGCCAAAGACCTTAAAACCTTCTAAGATACCATTCTACATTAATCCAAAGGCAAAGACATCTGCCACGGAGAGAAATCAAACACGCTAGGTGCACTGAAGATGGCAATGCCAACTTTGAAGCCATAGTTTATACGACGTCCTCACTGTGTGAAATAACTAGAGAATTCACACTGAAAGCCACCAGCAGGTATGAATATAGCATACTCTAGTATCTACTAGTCTGTGGGCAACGCCAAATGTTAAGAAATTCTAAAAACACCAGAAATTTCTAGAGTAGCACTGAAGCCAAGAGAGGGGTCTATGACTAAATCCTTCAGATGGGTTCAGCCTAGAGTGGTGGCCACACAGCTTAAATTCTAGCACGCAGAGACAAGTTGATCTCTCTGTTCAGGCCAGTCTACACGGAGAGTTAAAGAGCAGTCGGGTAATACAGTAAAACCTCAAAGAGGAAAAAGAAAATTTAAAAGAGGGGATTAAAACCAGTTACTCTGATCTGAAAAGAACAATTACGCCTAGAATAAGAAGGAAGGAGGAGGAGGAGAAGGAGGAAGGAGAAGGTGTGTATAATAAATTTAAAGTGAACAAATAGAGAAAAATCAATTAAGCCAAATGCTAGCTATTTGAAAAGATCAATAAAATTGGTAACATGTTTTAGTTGCAGTGATCATATTCTGTGAAGTGCTACGAAAATAAAAGATAGCTCACAATAATTAGCAGTGAAAATCAGACTGTAGGAGAACAAGGAATATTACTCATAAAAGGGCCAAATGCTGAATACATCAATAATTAAAATTTCAAAAATATGCTTTTAATTTTAAAGTGTGTATTTTCTGTTCCTGATATAGTATGAAATGAAGCCTTAAAATTGATTTCAAATGTGTATATTTATATCTATCTATATGTAATTACAACTATCTAAAAATTGAAAACATAAAATATATAAATATTTCAATTTATGTGATATCTCTAAAATATATAACAGCAAAACAGATCTGAGGGAGAAAAGGGGGCTAGTTTTAAATATAAATCACTATCAATCAAAACGTGATTTGGAGATAATGTGAAGCAGTGAGCTTCCATTTTGCTGATCATTTGGGAAGAAAGCCAAACACCAGCGCAGTGCTGGCTCTAACGGTCACAGCGGGGCCACGTGCGAGGAGCTGTTAGGTCGGCAAAAGTTAGTGTGCGTTATCTGCACATACAGCGTTCTGTTAACACAACACAACCAAAGGAAGGAGTCGCAACTGAAACTGGCCTCAAACGCCCTGGTGTGTTTGTTGCCTTTCAGTGACAACAAGAAAGACCCTGGCAGGTGGTCCTGGGCTGTAAGACAAATGGGCACGTGCAGGAGAAGCAGGCCGCAAGCCTGTTCCTCCAAGACTCCTGCTTGACTTCCCTAAAGGGTGGGCTGTGACCTGAAGTAGAAACTGAAATAAATCCCCTTTTCCCAAGTTGCTTTGGGTCATGGTTTTTATCACATAAATAGAAAGCAAACTAGAACCTCATCTTATTAAGTCCTGCTTCTTCTGTATCCCAAAAATAAGAAAAAAATTATAAGCACTTCAAATATCAAAGGCAGTTACTTCCCCTGACATATTTTTTTTTCGGTTTCCAAAAAGATTATGCATAGAATCATAAAGGGTTAAAGCCTGCACTTTAAACACCTTAGCAAAAACGTATGACTAATAAATCAAACCAATCATACTGAATCAGGTTTCTCTAAACTATTTTCGACTTTATACCCAACAGTGTAAGTTTTTTATTATCTTAATATTGTTTTTCTTAAGATTTCAAGATACCATGAGGCTAATTACAATTTGCTCTCTTGCTCACTGTCTACATGTTTCCTTGCAAAAGAAATTAGTCATCCATTCCAATCCTTTACCAAGTCTATAGCATCTGGAATTTCTGTGAAACAATATAGGTCACATGATTTAACAGAGAAATCACTCCACCATTACCTATCGAGGGACTATATTAAGAGCCTAATAAATCGATATTTAGCACACAGTAGTTTAAGACACAGCACAGGATGTTTAAGCATCCATACCTGGCTGGTTCACCCAGGCAAGTGCAGCCAGAGCTCACAGCCTGGTTCAGTCCTCCTGCCTCCTGCTTCTATAGGACCCTACACACAGTCACTGCTTGGTGCCCGTGTCCTCACAGTGACATCTGGATGAGGTCCCCACCCTGACAGCATCCTACCTGGGCCCACTTACGCCTGAACCTATCCTGCCCTATCTCTCAAACCCCCAGCTGTTATCTGCCATCTCAGAAAAACTAAAGAATATTGAGGTCAGAGCAACACAGTGGTTTCTGCTTCCTTCCTAAGCATTTTCCCTTTGACATAGGAGGCATCCAATGCTCTCAGACACTGCCACACATAAGTTAAGTGAAAACACTACCTAGAGGTTTGTAAAACAACACTGCACCCCAACACACAAGCATTACGGTGAGTGTATGAAATACTGGTGCAAAACGAGACTTCTGCCCTGCTGTTTGCACAGTCACTATCTATCAGTCCCTCACTCTGTACTTCAGTGACTGCATCCATAATGCAAGGGCGGAGAGGTAGCCATTCACATGCTCACTGCGCACTGAAGATTCAGACACTGACTACTAAGAGATGTCTAAAAAAAGACTACCAGAACTCAAACACACTACATTTAAATATATGCTCATATCACAGGCATGCGGGCGAATTTACAGTAAGAACAAGAGCAAAAGCAAGTGGACATAGGTAACAAATGACCTTCAAAAGTTCCATTCAGAAAAGTAAGGAACACTAATGACAGACATGAAAGATCTGAAATAACAGAAAGACACACCACACGCATGAGATAATTGAAAAACTCCATAAAGTTACATGTCAGATCTCTGAAAACTGTTCTGGATAGCCAATGAGAAAGGGAAAAAGAAAGAAAGAAAAAAAGTTTTAACTTGAACACCCTTATATACAAAAGAACTATATACAAAATAACAGTTCAATGTTGATACAGTTAACTTAAAACTGAAGATAGACCTTAATGTTGAAACTTAAGAACAGTAAAACTCATGCTTTTAAAATAAAATCTGCCCAAAAGATGCCCCAACATATAACAAAGACACGTGCTCCATTATGTTCATAGCAGCCTTATTTATAATAGCCAGAAGCTGGAAAGGACCCAAATGTCCCTCAACAGAAGAATGGATACAGAAAATGTGGTACATCTACACAATGGAGTACTACTCAACTACTAAAAACAATGACTTCATGAAATTCTTAGGCAAATGGATGGAACTAGAAAATATCCTGAGTGAGGTAACCTAATCACAAAAGAACACATATGGTATGTACTCACTGATAAGCGTATATTAGCCCAAAAGCTCAGAATACCCAAGATATAACACACAAACCACTTGAAGCTCAAGAAGAAGGAAGACCAAAATGTAGATACTTCAGACCTTTTTAGAAAGGGGAACAAAAATACTCACAGGAGGAAATGCAGAGATAAAGTGTGGAGCAGAGACTGCAAGCCAACCAGCAACTGCCCGACATGGGGACGCATCCCATATGCAGCCACCAAACCCAGACACTATTGCTGATGCCAGGAAGTGCACGCTGAGAAGATGCACTGATATAGCTGTCTCCTGAGAGGCTCTGCCAGAGCATGACAAATACAGAGAGGATGCTCTCAGCCAGCCATTGAACTGAGAACAGGGTCTCCAATGGAGGAGTTAGAGGAAGGACTGAAGGAGCTGAAAGGGTTTGTAATCCCATAAAATAACACAGTATCAACCATCAGACCCCTCCCCCTGCCACCAGAGCTCCCAGGGACGAAACCACAACCAATGAGTACACATGGAGGGACCCATGGCTCCAGCTGCATATGTAGCAGAGGATAGCCTTGTCTGGCATCAGTAGGAGGAGAAGCCCTTGGTCCTGTGAAGGCTCATTTCCCCAGTGTAGGGGAATGCCAGGGTGTTGAGGTAGAAGTGGGTGGGAGGGGAGAAGCATGGGGCGGGAGAATGGGAGAAGAGAGGAAGGGGATAATATTCGAAATGTAAATACATAAAATAGCCAATAAAAAGTTCTGTGTGCTCTTAGTTTTAGCAATGATTTTTATATACAAAGCAAAAAAGTACAAAACATAAGAAAAAATTGATAAGTTGGACTTGATCAAAATTAAGAACTTTTGCTCTTCTAATGATAGTGGTTAAAAAAAAGAGAGAGAGTGTGTAAGTCATGGACTGAGAAAAATATTTTTAAATGAAATAATTTCAACCAACCCTATGTTCACAATGTTCAAAATTCAGTAAGAAGATAAGCCCAATGTTGAAATTTGGAAAAGTACTTTGACACCTCACCAAAGAGTACTAGTAATGTACATATATAAAGAACATCAACATTATCAGTCATGAAGGAAACACCAATTAAATTGTAAAAAAATTAATATGACAGGCACAGTATCTCAGCTAAAATAAAAACACAGCAACACAAAGTGCGGGTGGAGACAGAACCACCTTGGACTCTCTGAGATCGATGAAGCACAATGCATCATTTATGTTCTTACTCAGGAAGAAGTACCAGTCACCTGTGGTTATGAGGACGTAGTTCATAATCTCCCCAAGTCAGGAATGTGTAAACAGACTGTGGTGCACTGTATTATGGTACACAGTTCATGAACTCTTATTAAAGTACACAACGGCATAAAAGGTTTCCAAACATATCATATTGAAGTCATAGTGAAGTTCAACCTCCAATCATCCTGGTTGAGATGTCTTTAATGTAGAACCCACCAGAAACACTGGAAAAGTTAGATATCTCTGGCTACAGCAGGACATGCTCATTTGACTACCAAAAATGTACCCAGGCTTCACCAAAACTAGCTTCACTCCCAGTTAATAACCACTGCATTCCTAAGGGGACAGAAGGCAGACTGGGCAAACAGCAATGGACTAGAACCATCAGAGACTTTGAGTGGAGGAAGTGGAATGTTTGTTCCCTGCATGGTCAGGTCAGCCAGGCAAGACTCAAAGGTAAATTCTTGATGATGATGGTGGTGGTGGTGGTGGTGGTGGTGGTGGTGGTGGTGGTGGTGGTGGTGGTGGTGGTGATGGTGGTGATGGTGGTGATGGTGGTGATGGTGGTGATGGTGGTGATGGTGGTGATGGTGATAAAGATGATGACCACCACAATGACATTATTCAGGGGTGGAGGGGGCTACACTTAAATCAACTTTGAAGGATGATGTCACAATATTATAAAAATAAACAAACTGAAATTTATGAATCATAAGTACTACAACAGACAAAAGACAAAATAGGCTCTCTGATTCTGGCCCACCCAAATAAGGTAAACATCCCCTGAGGCTTAGATGTCTACTGAGACATTAGATAACTCAGACATCTAATCAAGCTAGACTCTCACTGTCTCAAACCCACACTTTCCCTGTACCTCATAATTTTGCAAGTCCATAACTTGATCTGAATCTTACTTCACTATTAAGGTTCCCGCCACGATAACTATCATTTCTTAGGAAATTCACCACGACAGAAGCAGGTCCTCCATTGTTCTGCTCAGCTACCAATACCCGCTTACCAAGCATGGTGCGCCCACATCCCGACCAATACCCCGCTTACCAAGCATGGTGCGCCCACTGCCTGCACTGCCTGCCATTTGTATGTGGTGACTCCTTTCAGCCAGCACACCTTCAGCGCTGTGACTAATGTGTGACTGGGTCATGAACTGTTTTAAGGGAAAGTCTTCCTGTGGAATGCAAGAGGTTCTCAGAGTGGTCGTCAGTCAGAGTGGCCGTCAGATACTACCTCGAAAACAGAGAGAAGCCTTGGGAACTTCATATCCACCAGAAAAGCATTTAAAAAACAAAAAGGCTTCCAGTGATCTAAAACATTTTATTAAAAAAATCTATACAAGTACAGGTCAGTTCTTTTACCCTCTTAACTTTTTTAAGTCTGATCTTTTAAGTTCAGAAGAACAATATATATTTGAAGTACTTTATAATTACTAGAAAAGTACCAATTAACAGTGGTAAAATGATTAAGCATTCCATATGCCATAATACAAGGTAAAAATCATTTTTCTTGCATGCTTGAAATCATATGCAAGATGGGTTAAAGCATTAATACTTTTAGAACCATATAGTTACTAATCTTTTTAATTTTAAGGTATTGACTTTGTAATAAATGGGTGCAAGCTAAGTTCCCAATATGAAAGCATTTGAATTATGCTGACCATTAGCAGAGAGGTAACTGACGAAGATACATAGATTTTACTTTTAAAGAGGTTTGAGATACCTTTCCATACACTGCTTTATGCAATGTCATAAATACTATATAGAAATATAGTACTATGTAGAATATAGTATACATAAAATTAGTGATCGTTTAAACATTTATACTACAAATACAAACATTAACAGAGCTAAGACTCTTTAACTGTGTCTGTTTAACACCTCATGTTCCAAACAGAGAGTCTTTAATAGGAGCACACCAATTTACAGACAACAGTTTAAATCCTCTTAAGGAAAAAGTTGATACACAGTTATAAAAAAACTAAAATTCCCTGGACTCTGTGGATTAAAATCAATATATTTTTACAAGGAAGGTATGAAGTTGGGAAGAGGCTATGATAGTGTCTGGGAGGCAGAATTTGATGGGAGAAAAAAGGATGAAAATGGTAAAAATACATAAAACATTTTTAAAAAGTAAAAATTTCTTGCTAATTTTAAATATTTATTTATTTATTTATTTATTTATTTATTTATTTATTTATTCTTAATGTGTATAAGTATTTGGCCTCCAGGGGTTGGGGATTTAGCTCAGTGGTAGAGCACTTGCCTAGCAAGCGCAAGGCCCTGGGTTCAGTCCCCAGCTCCGAAAAAAAAAAAAAGAAAAAAGTATTTGGCCTCCAAATATCTCTGTGCACCACATACCCACAGAAGCCAAAAGAGGATGTCAGATCCCCTAGGACTAAAGTTACAAGTGGTTGGAGGCCAGCATGTGGGTGCTGGGAATTGAACTGAAGAGCAAGCACTGTAGCTTTACACTTACAGCAGAGCCGTCTCTCCATCCCCTCCTGTGAATATCTTGACTAGGTTTACTTTACTGTATATGTTTATTATTGGAGGAGTTAATAAGGAGTCATTCCCCTCCCTTTAAGTGAGCTCCCTAAATCATAATCAGGATGGAGGCTTGCACAGCACCCTTACCACTGAGCCACATCACCAGCACTCATAGTAACAGCTTTACCATAATAACAGAAGAAACAGATGTCAGGGAGAGGAGCAGGTAGGCTAACTGTAGATCTTCACTCCCCCTCATCTAGAAATCCAATGTCACAGTCCCGGGCTCAGCTCGAGAGCAGACAACCTGCTACAGCCTCCCTTCCATTTTACCTCCAGTTCCAGTGGATCACTCAGATCTTCCCCTCCAACTTCCCTTCCCCCAACTCATCCCTTTAGCCAGTCTTCGACACCAGCAGGCATTCCCTAGGAACCTGCAGGCCACTAGACTAAAAGCAGGTAGGCTTCTGCATGGCAAAGAACACTGTCATTAGCACAAAGAGGCAGTCTACAGACTGGGAAAAGATTTTTGCCAACTACATTTCCCATAGTTGGGGCTAGCATCCAAAATATATAAAGAACTCAAAAAAATTAGACATCAAGAAAACAACCCAATGTAAAAAACTGGGTATAGATCAAGCATAAAATTCTCTCCCAAGAGGAAACTCAAATGGCTGAGAAACGCTTAAAGAAATGCTCAAGACCCTTAGCTATCGGGGAGATGTAGATCAAAACACTGAGACCCCATCTTACAGCTGTCAGAGGGCTAAGATCACCACACACATGGCAGGCAGTCCATGCTGGGGAGGGTGTGAGTGGGCAAGCACTTAGTCCGCTGCTGGTGACTGCAACCTGTGCAGTCACCACAGAGGTCAGCCACCATGGAGGTCAGCCACCATGGAGGTCAGCCACCATGGAGGTCAGCTGTGGTAGTTCCTCTAGGGAGCTGGGAATCAATCGACCTCAAGACCCAGCTATGCCACTCCTGGGCATGTACCCAAAGTCACTTCATCATCTCACAGAAACATGCTAAACCTGTTTACTGTAGCTCTATTCAAAATACCCAGAACCTCGATATCCCTCAACAGATGAATAGATAAAGAAAGTGTGGTACATTTACACAATGGGGTATTAATTAGCAAACAAAAAATGAAATTCACATGTGAATGGATGCAACTGTAAAATGATTCCTTAGAAGACAACTTTCTAATGAGAGGCAGAACAGGGAAGGATCTGCTAGGTTAGGAGGAACTGGGAGGAGCAGAGGTAAAGGAAACTCTAATCAGGATATAATACATAGGGGGAAATGTACTATCCATAAAAGGCAAAAAGATATTGCACACAGAGAGAAAGCAAGAAATGAAGGAAGGGAGGGGAGAGAAGAGGAGGGAAGAAGAGGGAAGGGACGAGAGGGGAGGAGAGGGGAGGAGAGGAGAGGAGAGGAGAGGAGAGGAGAGGAGAGGAGAGGAGAGGAGAGGAGAGGAGAGGAGACAGGAGAGGAGAGGAGAGGAGAGGAGAGGAGAGGAGAGGAGAGGAGAGGAGAGGAGAGGAGAGGAGAGGAGAGGAGAGGAGAGGAGAGGAGAGGAGAACGAGCACACTTGGGCATGGGATACACGCGAGGCCTTGTTCTGTTAGACAAGTCTATGTGGTACAGAGAACTAATTATTCTATTAAATAAAAAAAATTACAGCTTCAAAAAGTCAATGTATTTACCCAAATCATAGAGCTGCAAGTGCTGAATTTGGGACTTAAACATATGCCATTTATGATCTTTTCTTACAGACTATTTAATAATCATATCTTTTGGTAACTAATAAACTTGGTGAGTGCAGGGAAACTGTCAAAAAGCTAGTAAAATACAAAATACAGGTTTTGAACTACAGATGAGACAAAGTTGAAATACATTTTCATGACAGTGTGGTAGGCCTAACTGATTCAGAGGTGGAGAGTAAGGATGTGACTGCAGCAAGCTAGCAAGGGAGTGGTCACAGCAGGAGACACTGAGACTGACAGGAGGAAAGATCAAGGCGTTGACACAGAAGGTGGCCAGCGAAGTCAGATGCTGTAAGTTGTGCGACTGTTCTACACACTGTAAAAGCTAAGAAACAGAAGACAAAGTTTTGAAAGACTATGATAGTGACTACTAAGAGGTCTCTATAATGATCACGCCAAGTGCCTTAGTCATTGCTTTATTGCTGTGAAGAGACCCCATGACCAAGGCAACCCTTATGAAAGAAATCACTTAATTGGGGGCTTGCATACAGTCTTAGAAGCTTAGTCCATTATCACATGTCAGAAAGCATGGCAGTACACAGACAGATACAGTGCTAAAGATGTAGCTGAGAGTTCTATATCCCGATTCACAGGCAGCAGGGAGAGACACTGTGCCTACAGTAGGTTTTGGAACCTCAAACCACATGTCCATTGACACACTTTCTCCAACAAGACTACACCCTTCTAATGACTTCCAATACTGCCACTCCCTTGTAACTAAGCATTCAAATACATGAGCCAATAGGAACGATTCTTGTTCAGAAGTCACACAACACTCCCTGGCCACCGGAGGCTTGGAGTCATACCATAATGCAGAAATTCATTCAATGTCCAACTTCAAAGTCCGCAGTCTATCACAGTCAACACTGTTTAAGTCTCTTCTGAGATTCATGTAACCTTTAATTGTAACCCCTTATAAAATAAAAATAAAGAAGCAGATCATATACCTCCAAAATACAATGGCAGAGAATATATATACTACCATTCCATAGGTAGGAAATACTGGACCAAAGCAAGACCTAAAACCATCAAGAATGGATACAGAAAATGTGGTTCATTTACACAATGGATACTACTCAGCTATTAAGAACGAGGATATCCTGAGTTTTGCAGGCAAATGGATGGAACTGGAAAATATCATCCCAAGTGAGGTAACTCAAACCCAAAAGGACATGCATGGTGTGTTCTCACTAATAAGTGGATATTAACATATATATCCCAAGATACAGTCCACAGAACTCAAAAAGGTTAACAAGTTTAATAGCCCAAGTGAGGATGCCTCAGTCCCACTTGGGAGGGAGAAGAAAGCAACCCCACCTGGCCCCAGCAGCAGCATCTTTTTAGACAGGAAGGGATTCTATGACACCTTTCTTGTACTCTTGACTCTGAAGCCAGAACCGCATGGACAAAGCTGCTATGTTCTGCTGCTTGCTGGATTGAAACCTGACCTCTCAGTCAAATACATTTCAATCAACTTTCTGTTTTCAATGGTTCCCTCCATTGCTTAAGGTTTTCTTTATTTGATTTTCACAAATTAGAAGGTTAGCTGGGAAGGTTTTACCCTGAGAGCCTTTATTCCATTTACCATCTGGCTTTTCTTTAAGTATTTTAGCTCCTTGAGCACTGGAACTTGTGTCTTCTACTTTATATTGCCTGGTGCTCCTTTTCTCCTCAAATTGTACATTATGTACTTTTCCTTGTTCAGCTTGTTCTTCTTCATCATAGATCTATATAAGACTGACCATTAATAACCATACAACAGGGTCAATACTGGGCTGTCTTAATATCTCCCCTTATAATATCAATAATCTAAAACTCTTCGATTTAGCCTAGGGCAGATATTTTTGGACAAGGACAGAAAGCAGCCACATTCCTCACCAAGACAGTACAAGAGCGGTCTGTGGGTCACATGCTGATATCGTTCCCCTAGGATACCTCTTGTGCCAGGCTATTGTAACTTACATTGCTTTCAGCATTACTGTCTTTCACATTCCCACAAGGATGTCCGATTAAACTCCATTTAAAGTAATCAACTGCTTTCTTGAGTCAAAATTCTAAGGTCCACATTCCACCAACAAGAAGCATGATCAGGTATGATAAAGCAATACCCCACTCCTGGTACCAACTTCTGTGTTAGTCACTATTCTGTTGCTGTGAAGAGATCCCATGACCAAGGCAACTCTTACAAAAGAAAGTATTTAATTGGGGGATTATTTACAGTTTCATATACTTAGTCCATTATCAGCATGTCAGGAAGCATAGCAGTACACGGGCAGACATGGTGCTAAAGAAGTAGCTGAGAAATCTATACCCACAAGAAGCAGGGAGAAACACTAGTCCTGGCATCAGTTTTTGGAACTTTAAAGCATACCCCAGGGACACACTCCAAAAGACCATATCTCCTAATCCTTTTCAAATGTTGCCACTCCTGAATGACCAAGCATTCAAATATATGAACCTATGAGAGGCATTCTTATTCAAATCACAAGACCCAGACAATGGTGTAGGGATGTATAAGCAGGTATAGCAAACTAAGAACTCTGAGGGGACAAAAAGCAAAATCTTGAATATGTAAAGGAAGGTTAATAGTATGCAATACTGCCTCAAAATATGTCTATATGATACTTATATCCATAATGATTACTTAAATCAAGAATTCAATCCATCATTAGCTTTTACTTCCTAAGGGCAGACTATATACATTCAGCACTCAGTGAGAAAAAGGTGAACAAACAAAAGCCATGCTGTTTTTGCTTTTTGAAAAGGGTCCTACTATGTAACTCAGGCTGCCATCAAACTCATGGTATCTCATAGCCACAGGCTGATATAAAACTCTCAAGAATCCTCCTGCCTCCGTTACCCAAAGACTAAGATTACAGACATGTGCCACACATTCTGAAATCCATATGATCCTAGTGCTAGGTATTTATTTACCTGTGTGATATAATAGTGAGCGAAAAAGTCTTTCTTTTAAAGCTCATTTAAAACATAAATTACAGGATGCTGCATACAGGTTTCCCCGTAGGGGGCTGAGGGAGAGGGAAGAGGGATTCTCTGAATAAACCTGTAAGACTGCATAAACACTGCTAATCTGCAGGTTCACAAATAATTACTTGAACATCTCTTACCATGCAGGCTGTTTAGAAACTCATCAAAAGCAGGAAAGCAAGTTTCTCACAAGCTAGAATATGATGTCACAGAAAATTACAACTCTGACCAACAGTTCTCTGATTCCTACTACAAAAATATCAAAGCAAAATAGCTGTCAAAGGCATAAATTAAATCAATTTCAAATTGAACAGAAAATTATTTCCTATTTTCCAAAGGCACTGATTTGGAGTGATCTTAAACCTCTGGAAAAGAATTCCTCGATTTTCAAAAATTCTGAAGTCTAATTACAAGTAATTATAGCTTTTCATTTTCAACATGATGAAATAATTTGATTCTTTTTACAAGAGGTCTGGTTTAGCTCAAAACAGACAAGTGCTTCTGCACTGAGTTAGTCCACAAAGACAATGAGGATCATTCTCAATAGAAAGCCGGGCTACATGTGGTCATAAATCAAGCATAGTGCTACAAATGCAGTTCCCTCATTCACACCCAGGAAACAAAGCAAGGGGCCCTCTATAAGACAAACCGGAAAGTACGAATATCGTAAAAAATAAGAGGAGTCTCTGCAGTCATCTCACAGCTCAGACACACTGTGCTGTTCTTCAGAGGTGAACAAAGCATGCTGACCCTCTGCTCCTCGAGGGAGTTATTTACAGTAATGAGAGTTAGTGTTTTAACATTCAACACCATAGTAACAGTGAGCTGTACCAGCATGCTTAGTCCTTTAAGGAACAGAGAAAGGCATTCTGTGAACTACACAGATATTCCTAACTGCAAATACACACAGAAATGAACTAAATCAAAGCCTAAGCTTCTGACAGCAGTTGCAGATTCTCCCCTGTCTTCAGAGTGCTTTCCTTATGACTCACACACAGAAACGTGTTACACACTATTAGTCCCAAAGCACCATGAGAGTGCTGTCTACACTGACCTGACACAATCTGGTTACAATTACATCTTCAGAAAACTAAACCAGGAGTTGAGCAAGGACAAGCTAAGGAAAGCCAACCAATCAGTAGGCAGGAGCCAGTACTGCAGCCCAGCATCACCCTGGATATAGAGAGAGCCGCCCTGCATCTCTTGCAAGCCCTGAGTGTACATATGTCCACACTCGCACACTTACATATGTCCACACTCGCACACTTACATATGTCCACACTCACACATTCCCACCTACTACAACACCAACATAGCATCTGGGCCTGGGACATCAGGTTGAAAATGCTATTGACACAAAAGTTTACTAAGCCAATCAATGATTTTTCTAATAAATACTAGTAGCAATAAGATCATGTTATAAAATATAAGTTAACATTTTCCCACCATCACCCCCAAAAGAAAGAAGCTTTAAATAGAAAAACAGTATACTCATTGTATTACCTGAGTGCACCATAGTCCAGTGTTCTTAAGGTTACATCAAGTAAAAACACCAATCTGGCCAGAGTCCAAGACAAAATCGTAATAACCAAATTCTCAGACACAGTAAGTTCTGACAGAGAAAAAACTGCAAGGCTTTGATCATTTCCAGGTATCAACATGCCTCACAAAGCTAAACTACACTAGAAACATTAAACCAGAACTCTGTGACCACACTAACAGAGTAGAATAATTTATCATACTTAGGAACAGAGTGACACCGATGGCACCTCACTGCAGCTGGAGTCATGCCCTACGCCTAAGAACGCAGTACGGGAGGGCGGGTAATCCTGAGCCCCACGTTACTTCCCGCAACCTAACCTCTACAGAACTGGCCACGCCTCAGACACCCGACCACAGTTTTTTGAATCAAGAGTTGGGTAGATGTGGTCTAGGTGCTTTGTGAGAATCCATTGCATCCACAAATCTTGAATACAACTAAACAAGAGATCAACATTTCAGTTCCCTATCCTCTTTCTCTTTCGTCATAAACCATTGACAGTGCCATGGCTTATATATCAAATTTGAAGAGAAAACCTTCATAATTAAAAGCCGCAGCATGAGTGAGAATCCCATCACAGTGGATGCAATTCCTCTCACAGAGGTGGCAAAGCAGTAAGTCCAAATGTTCTACAAACCATGATGATGGTAAGTAGTTCGTTCAACAGAAAGCTCACCCACTATCTTTTGGCTATATAGATGGTACATTCCCTTTTGAATTCATGGTACAACTGAAAAAGAAGAAATGTTATAAACTGGCTGTTACCTCGTTTAAAAGGAAAAAGGCAACTTTTTAAAATTTGGGATTTGGAAAACATTATATATATATATTTATATATATGTATATATGTGTATATATGTGTGTGTGTATATGTGTGTGTATGTATGTATGTGTGTGTATATATATACACACACATACATACATACACACATACATATATACACACACATATATACAGACACATACACACACATATATATATACACACACATATATCCACACATATATACACGCACATACACACACAATTATATACACACACACATATATACACATACATATATATACATACATACACACACATATACACACACATATATATACACATACACACACATATATATACACACATACACACACATATATACACACACATATATATACACATACACACACATATATACACACACATATATATACACATACACACACATATATATATACACACATACACACACATATACACACACACATATATATACACATACACACACACATACATACATACACACATATATATATACACACACACACGTATGGTAGTGTTCATTCTCTCAATGGAAAATGGCAGTTCATATATATGAACATGAACAGAAATCTATTTGGTAAAGAAATCTTTAGGGACTATAAAAGGCAGTCCGACAGTGAAATACACTTTGTGTATGCTTTGTCAAGATGTAGTTCCTAGTTAAATGGAACATAATACAACTACTTCAGCTTTCAGAACACATGGGTTCTTCAGAACTTAGATACCAAGGGCTTGTCCATCAATATGAATAAAACGATAGAGAAAAGAACATGTTGATGAGAGGTGCATCACATCTACCTCAGGGACCCCTGTGTGTCCTACCAGACCTACACACACATCTACCTTGGTGACCCCTGTGTGTCCTACCAGACCTAGACACACATCTACATTATTGACTTCTGTGTGTCCTACCAGATCAAAGAGACTCCTCACCACACCATCACCACAGTTTTCAAAAGGAAGTGTCTCTCCATGTTTACCTTCCAGGCTGTAAGCAGCAGTAGCAGTAGTCAAACCAGTACCCTGTTGACTGTTGGCTTGCACTGAAGTAACACCACTGAAATCATTACACTCAGGCTGCAGCTACCTGATGTCACCACAAGAGAGAACATTAACAACTGCCCAGGGTTTGACTTTCTTCCTCTATTACTGACCATAAACAAGCACAGCCATATTATCTGTGTACTTTATAGAGGACTACATTACAATAAAATGAGTACTTGTTTGCTTGGCTGCTTGGCTGGTTTAACTGGCTAGTCTTAGAAATAAAAAAGGCATGGAGTTAAGGATTAAACACTTAAGGACTGTTTTCAAATTAATAATGTATAAGGAATATCTAGTACATTACTCTAAGCCTTCTTCTACACTACAAACATTTGCATAATACGCTGTGATTATATTAGATTGTCAAGAAAAATACACCAGAAGCAATGTCCACCTTCTCTATAACCACCAAAAATCTGTGCATTCCTCTGTTCGGAGAACTCCCTAGTGAGTTAAATTTCCTTTACTCTAATACTGATTTTTTCCGGCCAATCAGTGACAAAATATAAATTAGGAAAATAAAATAGTATATTGGGATATTTGTGTGAAAAGCTTGAATTTGTCTCTACTATTCTGTACAACATGACAAGGAAGGCAGATGGAAGCCAAAGTAGAGCATCCCAGATAACACAGGCAGCCAGGTCACTTCCCAAGAGGCATGAAACACAGAGGGGCAGAGACAGAGCAGGGAAGGGTCAGAAGAGTAAGAAAGAATGAGAAACACCCCTCTAGAAAGCAAACTGTTCAAGGCAATGGCAATGGGAGCCACCTTCAGGCAGTCCAGGACTGTCTCCCAGAAGACCGTCTACTGTTTGACAAGAGCATGACAGTACACCCAAAGATGAGAACCCATGAGAGGCAAAGAAACAGATGTCTCTGAAGAAATCTTTTCAAGAAACATTCCACAGTGGAATTTGTAACCTTAAGGAAACAAATGTCCCAAGCAAATGTTTCAACATACTGAGAAGAAATTATGAAACATTAAATGAACAGTCCTGGTTCCCTGATAAACGTTCCAATTCTGCGCCCCCACATGCAACTTAATAAGCACTTAACAGAATGAGCATCACAAGCAAGGACCCACTCTACTGGAGAGACAGCGAGTCAGATGGTTTCCCGGACAAAGGAAATCACTGAGAAGGCAAGAATCCTGACAGAAAGATGCGCTCAATTTAGACTTGCCAGCAAGAAAGTCAGTAACATATTCTATCCTCAACACTAAATAGACTGGCCACCAAGGGGGCCTACACACCCTCAACAAGAGAACAGGACTGTTATAACTAGAATACCATCAGTTACTACCTTGTGGAAAGCTATTAAGTCCTTCACAGAACTAGAAATAAAACTCACTGTTCCTGTATCCTTAATTTTAATACATTGTTGAGCAAATCAATTAATGAGATAATTAAAACATGAGTGTTTCAACAGGATGTCCTAGTGCATGTCTTGAGAAGCAGAGGCAACCTGAGCTACACAAACATGGAGTATCTCAAAATAAAGTAAAATAAAAATGCAGTCTTTTGGCCACCAAAAGAAAGTGCAATACTTTGTTGGCAAATTTCCCACATGGATTCTGTGTCAATCCGAATGCTGTCCGCCCTCCTTAACTCCACATGTCCATCAATGTCTTCTCTCCAACGTTTCAATGAGCACTGCCCTATCTATGCAGACAGACACAGACATGAACACATCCCTAGTGATGTCTTTAGGTGCATTACCAGAAATAAAGGCATCTGCTCCTGTAGGAGAGCTCTCGCTAATTTCAAGTGAGGTAATTGTTGCTGTTCTCGCATGGAATGCAGCTAAAACCATTGAAGAAAAGATGAGGAAGCAGGGTTGACGTCACTACCTGAAGAAAATAAAAGTAAAATCTGCACGGCCAGGACTGGAAAAATTAGATATCAGGAAGATGAAGGTGGCCCTGAGGGTGAAGATGGAGGGGTAGAGAAAAGAAGAGGGGGGGAGGAGGAGAAGGACGAGAAGCAGAGACAGGTGAGGGAGGGAGGAACAGAAGAAATGGAAGTGGAAAATGGCAAGGAAAAGAAGGGAAAGAGTTAGGAAGGAACGGAGAGAAAAGGGAAGAAGAAATGTGTGGCAGAGAGTCAGGTGGAGCAAAGACAGCGGGGCTGGGGTAAGAAAGGGAGAGAGGAGATGGGAGAGAGGAGATGGGAGAGAGGAGATGGGAGAGAGGAGATGGGAGAGAGGAGATGGGAGAGAGGAGATGGGAGAGAGGAGATGGGAGAGAGGAGATGGGAGAGAGGAGATGGGAGAGAGGAGATGGGAGAGAGGAGGGAGAGAGGAGATGGGAGAGAGGAGATGGGAGAGAGGAGATGGGAGAGAGGAGATGGGAGAGAGGAGATGGGAGAGAGGAGATGGGAGAGAGGAGATGGGAGAGAGGAGATGGGAGAGAGGAGATGGGAGAGAGGAGATGGGAGAGAGGAGATGGGAGAGAGGAGATGGGAGAGAGGAGATGGGAGAGAGGAGATGGGAGAGAGGAGATGGGAGAGAGGAGATGGGAGAGAGGAGATGGGAGAGAGGAGATGGGAGAGAGGAGATGGGAGAGAGGAGGGAGAGAGGAGATAGGAGAGAGAAGATGGGAGAGAGGAGGGAGAGGAAAGGGAGAGAGGAGATGGGAGAGAGAAGATGGGAGAGAGGAGGGAGAGAGGAGATGGGAGAGAGGAGGGAGAGAGGAGATGGGAGAGAGAAGATGGGAGAGAGGAGGGAGAGGAAAGGGAGAGAGGCGATGGGAGAGAGGAGATGGGAGAGAGGAGGGAGAGGAAAGGGAGAGAGGAGATGGGAGAGAGGAGATGGGAGAGAGGAGATGGGAGAGAGGAGGGAGAAGAAAGGGAGAGAGGAGATGGGAGAGAGGAGATGGGAGAGAGGAGGGAGAGGAAAGGGAGAGAGGAGATGGGAGAGAGGAGATGGGAGAGAGGAGGGAGAGGAAAGGGAGAGAGGAGATGGGAGAGAGGAGATGGGAGAGAGGAGGGAGAGGAAAGGGAGAGAGGAGATGGGAGAGAGGAGATGGGAGAGAGGAGATGGGAGAGAGGAGGGAGAGAGGAGATGGGAGAGAGGAGATGGGAGAGAGGAGGGAGAAGAAAGGGAGAGAGGAGATGGGAGAGAGGAGATGGGAGAGAGGAGGGAGAGGAAAGGGAGAGAGGAGATGGGAGAGAGGAGATGGGAGAGAGGAGGGAGAGGAAAGGGAGAGAGGAGATGGGAGAGAGGAGATGGGAGAGAGGAGGGAGAGGAAAGGGAGAGAGGAGATGGGAGAGAGGAGGGAGAGGAAAGGGAGAGAGGAGATGGGAGAGAGGAGATGGGAGAGAGGAGGGAGAGAGGAGATGGGAGAGAGGAGGGAGAGGAAAGGGAGAGAGGCAGTGGAGCAAAGACATAGCGGAGGAGGAAAGGAAGATGGCGGGTGGCAGCAAAGGCAGAAGGGAAGGAAGCAGGAAGATAAGGAGAAGGCCTTGTCACCTGAACTAGCCTGCGCTCACTAGTGCCATGTGGGAGCAACTCAGTCTGCTCTCTCAAACAGGACGTCAACTTCTACGACAGAGAAAGGATTCCTTGGTGTGGCATACGCCTCACAAGCTCGGCTCTCTAGAGAAAACAAGTCATCTCCTTGACTTGTCTCAGAACATGAAGACATCACTTAAAAGTCTGACGAGTTGAAAACAATTTCATATTTCTAGAGTAATCCCTAGAACAGAAACAGGAGCCCAACATGGAAGCTGATGTCATAAGAGAGACTACAAAGGAAAGGCGAGGGAGACAGACAGCAGCCCAAGCGTGGCTTTGCCTCGCCCCTCAGCCTTACACGTGCCTCATCTGCCCCACTTCCCACTCAAGACACATAGGCCCGGGTTCTCCCATAGAATGAGACAAGGAAATTGCGTCCGTGCCCCAGACCCAGTCAGTGACGGCTCACTGCATGGGAAGTCACTGCTGAGGAAGCTGGCCCCACAGCGATGTAGAGTCCCTGCTCTCAGGAAGCGTGGCCTGGGTGGAAGGAACCTGGTGAGGAAGAAAGAAACAAGTGCACTACGGTGAGCTATGGTGGCACTGACTGGCAGCCAAGGGCAGAGGCTGTGAAGGACCAAGCAGCAAAGCTCCATGGAGTCTGGAAGCACAGAGACTGCTGGTGACTGAATACAATTGTGAAACCAGCTCTAGAGCAGGGCTGAAGAGCCAGATCCGAAACTTGTCCAACTGTAAACTATAGCAATACACTGACTAACTCACAGTCAGACACCTAAGAGCGGATTCTTAGGAGCCACTAACGGGACCCCTCCAATTCCTAGTCACCAACAGTTCCAGGGAGTAGGCCTGAATGGTCAAGGAGAGGACTTAACAAGGATGGGTACAGAGATGAGACAGTGAAAATCCCACCTACTGAAAGGTGGAGAACGTCAAATCTCCTTTACACACACATAATCAACACCTGAAGGAGAACCCATGCTTTGACTGGCCCAGACCGGGTGGAGACGAGGTTCTGCCTCCTCTGGGCACGGGGACATATGGCCAACAGAAAAGTCTGTACACATTATTGAAAGAAAGCACTGCTCCACAGGCAGGGAGACGTTCCCCTGTAATCACAGGAGGTAGGAGGGGGAAGGTGAGAACTCCAGGTCAATCCTCAGTTACCCTGCAAATCTGAAGCAGGCCTGGATTACCTGAGCAATTGTGTTTTTTGTTTATCTTTAGAATATAAATTTTTTCCTACTATGCCACATATACCCAAGTTAATTCCAACAGTGAACAGTGTAGTCAGCTCATAGTCACATAACTCAACAGAGCATGCACATGGTCTTTAATAATGAAATAATGAAAAAAGCAAACATGGAAACCCAATACCTCATCAATGTGGGATAGGCAAGCAAACATTCAAGCAAAGAGAGCACTAAAAGATTAAGATTCTCAACCCTAGAGAAAGCTTAGTTCAAGTTCTTGATAAACATTTGACATTTTAAAAAAGAGCAAGTCTCAGTGCTTCACTTCCGAAACAACCTGCTGTGCCTTTGCCTTAGGATTGCATCCCCCTCGCACTTGTCTGTATCTCCTCACACTATGATTACATCCCCTCACACTATGACTGTATCCCCTCACACTATGACTGTATCCCCTCACACTTTGTCTGTATCTCCTTACACTATGACTGTATCCCCTCACACTATGACTGTATCCCCTCACACTTTGTCTGTATCCCCTCATACTTTATCACCAAGGAATCAGCATTAATTCAGTACCATTGGTTTATGCAATGTTAGCTGTCTTAGGGATTTACTACTGTGAACAGACACCATGACCAAGGCCAACTCTTATAAGGACAACGTTTCATTGGAGTTGGCTTACAGTTCAAAGGTTCAGTTCATTATCAGCAAGGAGAGAGCATGGCAGTATCCAGGCAGGCATGGTGGAGGAGGAGCTGAGATTTCTACATCTTCATCTGAAGGCTGCTAGGAGGACTGGTTCCCATGGTTAGGAGGAAGGTCTCTCATTGCCAACCCCCACAGTAACACGCTTTCTCCAAAAAGAGCCACAACTCCTAATAGTGTCACTCCCTGAGCCAAACATATTCAAACCACCACACTGGCCCTCAAGATTTCAAGTCACACTATTTAATACTACCTTACAGGTTTGCACAGCCTTGTCTATATTGAGTTTAGGAATTTCAGAGGTCCAAGTCAATTAAAAAAAAAAAGCTGTGTGTGTGTGTGTGTGTGTGTGTGTGTGTGTGTGTGTGTGTGTGTGTGTGTGTGTGTACAATCCTGCCTTATTGCACAGGGTCACAATATATAAGAACTAATGAATAAAATCAACCATAAGTTCAATGTTCAATTTTGACTAGATAAAGACATCAATTTTGTCTGTGTCTAGGTTTGCCTTCTGTTGCTATAATAAACACCATGACCAAAAGCAACTTGGGGGAAAGGAATTTATTTCAATTCACAGCTCAGGTTTACCAAGAAAAGAAGCCAGGCCATGACCTCAGGGTCAGGACTGAAGGAGAGCTATGGAGCTGCTGCTCACCTGCTCGCTCAGCTCGCCCAGTTGGGGAACCACCCACAGTGGTCTGGGCCCTCCCCCATCTATCATCAATTAATAAAGTGTCCCACAGACTGGCTGAGGCCCTTTTATCAACTGAATTGCTCTCTTCCATGATGACTTTGCTTGTTTTGTCAAGTTAACAAAATTTAACCAACAGCAGTCTCAAGCTACAGAAGAAACGAACTGTGAAGGGAGTATTTACTCAGTAGGGCCGCCATGGGTATGCATACCACAGAAAGTAGATTAAACATGGTGTTCATAACACATTCACTGTGGTATTAGATATGAAGCACGGGACACAAGAATATGTGCTCTCTGCTCAGGAGCCAGGACCACACATCAAACAGAAAGGCCACTTTGAAAGCTATTCAAATAGGACTTCAATCATGTGTGCCTTTTAAAAAGATATCATGACAGATGTTAGAATTTATTTCTTACATTCTGACATAAAAGTTCAGACAAAGTGCATTAAAATTCTCAATTCTTGATCAAGCTTAAGTTTATGGAAGAGCAAATAAAGGCTTCTGATGATATATTTAGTCTTTAAGAGGTGGAATGAGTGACAAAAAGCTAAAAAGATTAATAGTCACTTAATTTTTTAGAAATTGTCTTAAAATGCCACATTGCCAAGACAGCCAAACCCTAAGCCTCCCCTTGCAGTGATCAAATATTTCGTGGGACTGTCTTTAACTTAAATCTCTACTACCTGAAGGAAATGAGGCCAATGAAGTTCATTCCCAAGGGTTAACTCCACTCCCCTGAGCTGAGCACTTGTATAGGCTGTGAGAATTCATACATATAAAACAGCGGTGACAAGGGACCGCTGTTACCTTGTCATCTGTGAAATCCACTCTCTTCAAACAGTGAAGAGCACTGCTCAAACTCATCTGACATCAACTTCCTGTTTTCTAAATGCTCACATCTGCACCCTGATGTTCACCCTGATGCCTCCCACACAGGGTCTTCAGCAGTGCTGAGCCGAAGCTGTCCATGACCAATTCTGCTTCCAGTGTGTAGCACACCCTTGTTTCTTCTAGTTAACCAACCATATTGTACTTAGAAGTAAGAAATTCATTGAATTACCTGACACAGAAACTTCTAATAATGTCCAGCTGAGGTTCTGATTTCTCTTTGAAAGTATATGTACACTCTGTATGACGTTACCAACAAAGATAAAAAACTTGTGATAAAAACCATTAATTTTAAAAACTGGAGCGGTGCTAGGCTTGGTGGCATGACTTTAACCCCAGCACTCTGGAGGCAGAAGAAGGGAGCTCTGGGAGAGTCTGAGATCAGTTGATCTACAGAGGTAGCCCCAGGTTAGCCAGGGCATTACAGAGGTAGCCCCAGGCTAGCCAGGACATTACAGAGGTAGCCCCAGGCTAGCCAGGGCATTACAGAGGTAGCCCCAGGCTAGCCAGGGCATTACAGAGGTAGCCCCAGGCTAGCCAGGGCATTACAGAGGTAGCCCCAGGCTAGCCAGGGCATTACAGAGGTAGTCCCAGGCTAGCCAGGGCATTACAGAACGACGGTATCTCAACCTCAACACCCCCAACCCCTGCAGAAGAAAACGAAAGAAAAAAAAAACAAACGAAAGGAAAAGAAAAGAATCCTGTGAGGTTCAATGTTAAGGCACTTGCCTAGGATGTGCAAAATCTGAGATTCAATCTCTACCCACCCCCAAAAATAAACACATGCACATACACACCTAACTATCCTTGTCTCAGATACCATGAAACAAACTTAACTATTTAAGATTTACAGACAGCTTTTTGTTTGAGCTTTATGAATTGCTTCTCCGGAGTGGCATGAGTCATGCTGCTACACTCACCTAGAGACAGAATATGGCCAGATCTCCTGAGCACCTTTATCCCAGCTAGGAAAAGAAGCCACTCTCCAGAACCCTCTCAAACTGGCTTTACTGATCCACAGGAAGCTGAGTTCCCCAAGTGTCAGAATCCTAAAACAGATTCTATATCCTACAGAAATATAAAAGGCAGCTGTGTGGAAAACGATCCTGAGCTCCTCATTCTAAACCTGCAGCACTTAGGGAAAACAAACAAACAAAAGAAACTGACGTAACTAAGACTCCCGTTTTAGAGAAACTTATGAAGGTACTGGCTGTTAGGTGTAGTTTCAAGAGCACAGGGCACGTGGACAGGGTAAGGACTCTTCAACAGAGAAAACTTAAGTTGGTTCCCAGCGCACAAGGAGACAGCAAAACAAAGTATGAGCCTGTACGTGCAACTGAGACCTTGCCTCTAACCCACAAAAGGGCTTTAACTTGAAAAGGCTGGTAGGAGACATGAATGCAGTCCTTGAGCACTTTGCTAAGATCACACACTACCGGGAATCTTAACTTCTGTATAGTAGGCTTACATCTTTAAAATTGTAGGTATATAGTTTCTAAACAACTTAATAGCTCCCTTAAATAATAGGTCAAGGGGCACTGATGATGTCTGTAAATATTTGGAACTAGGAATTCTAACTAACAATTTCCCTATGTAGGCTGTTATAAAATTTTAAGTAAATAATGTTGAATCCTGGATACAAAGGTGAACACGAAATGCAGAAATATTTAAATTACAGTACAACAAGGAAGTGGTTTTTTTAATGCTCAGAAATTTTTCTACAAAAGGCAAACCAAGCACATTCTTTTTTAGGCTCTCCAAAAGAAACACAAGTGATCTGAAGGTAAACAGCCTGCAGCCTGCAGGAAGCAGGGTAGCAGAAACCTGAGAGGCTACATTCTATGGACCCCAGAGTCCAGGAATATGCTACTTTGTAGAGCATCAAGGACTTCTCCTGTGTCACTATGGTTTTACAACCTCCTTGGACTTTAAGAATGGGCACAACGTAATTACATGTGTCCTTCTTTCCCATCCTTGGAGGTGACAGAGGTAGACAGCACAGCTCCAACCTGAGAGAGGACAGACACTTTGCTGCAAGACCCACTGGTACCATAATGTGAATACCTGGGGAACCCCAGAAGCCCCAACCCCACAATACAATGATTTCAACCTCAAAGGGTCAGGACTCAGGACCCCCATGACAAGTTCTCAGCACAAAGGAGATCTATTTACCCCAGAGGGACAAAGGGCAGAGAATAAGAGACAAAGACGGGAGATAGAGGACGAGGGAGAAGAGGGAAAGGAATAAGGGATAGAGGACAGGGGATTTGTCAAGGGGGAACAAAGATGCTTCTGAATAAAGAGGACATGGACATGGCCCATAGACAAATGATGGCTGTAAAGGTAAAGGGGAAACCCCCATGTTAGGATGAGATGTTACTTTTAATTGGGTATCTTAAGTAGGTGAACCAAACGGGTCTTTTGATTGCTGGACTTCAATACTTTGATACCTGGAACTTGGCAGTCAGCCTCAGGGGGAGAATATGGCCAAACAAGGGAGCAGCCTTGGTGGTGAGCTTCACGGATGTGGTCTAAGGGTTTTCAGCAGGACAGAGGGGATGGGGAAGGGCACAGCCTGCCAGAGCCATGCTTGCCACGATCCGGTCAGCAAGAGTCCCTCCACAAGTCACTGAACTAACTCGAAAGTTCTGACAGTCAAGATCAAGAAGGACACCCGCACGTCACTTTGGGGACACTGGCTGTGGCCATGTGTTCAGCAGCAACAGGACAGAGACAATGCTGCCGCTCGCCTTCACAATGAAGACCTGAGAGAACTGAGTGCACAGCACCCCCTAAAACCCACAACACCCCCAAAACATTTCACCTCATCCTCCGTCTCTTCCTGCTCAACCTCTTCCATTGCACGCAGAAAAGCCAGGGATGTTACAACAGAAGCTCAATGAGGTTAGAATCCATAATTATGTTATTACTGTGTGTATACTATAATCTAATCTTGATCCAAGAAAACAATGGGAGTCAAGCACAACTTAAATGTCTAAATATCTTTATGTTCTATTCCAATAAATCATAGGTTTAATCAAAATGATCAAAACATTTTTACCTAAGCTCACCTTTCAAGAATTTTTTCAATCCATTAAGAAAAAAATATTGACAACAGGCAAGGAGTCTAAGCAACAAAACTGCCCAATCAGTAGAAGAATAAGTATGGTGCACACATACACAAAACAACACACTGGTCAGCCTTAAAAACAGAGCCTGACACACAGGTAAGCTCTGAAAATATGCCAAGTAAAACACACCAGCCCCAGATATCTCCTACACACAAGGAAACTGTTACAGACAAATTCGCAGTAACAAAGTGAACAGAATGGTAACTCATGTGGGGGGGATTACAGTTTGCTGAGTGTGAAGGTCCAGTTTTTCACAATGAAGAACTTGGATGGACAGCCAGGATGTACTGAGTGGCAGCACTGCTACAGAGCACAGAAGGAGCACAAGGCTGTCTTCCATGCTGTGTCCATGTCGTCACAGTTACATCCTCGGACACAGATATTCACTAAGCACAACAGAGAGGCAAAGGTCTGCATCCCAGCTCCTGAGAAGTCCGCACTGTTTCACACACATCGCAGTGATGCCGGCTCAAGACTCAGTACCAGGCAGGCCATGGAGCTGAGCTGGCAGGGCTATGCACTGAACACAGTGCAATGTAAATGCTCCCTGCAGCAACCATCACTAAAGGAACACTGCAGAGGAGCATGGGCCCTGCATGAGGATGACACGAAACCTTGCAGCTAAGATTACTGCAATCTCAACTGAAGAATATAAAAATAAGACTCCTAAAAGCTTTGTGCTTGGAAAATACTTAATGTCATCCAGTCAAGCTGCCAGGAATTTTTTCACAACTATTCCCCAACACCTGGCTGGGGTTAGACCCTGCTGACAGGAGCACTGCAGTTAAACCTGGGCACCTCTACTGTTACCAGGAGACCGAGTAGAAGCCTCCTGCCAGTCCCACACATGTTAGATCACCATACGTGCTGAGGAAGTTTTGGCTGTTGGCTGACTGGTTGGCTGGTGGTTTTGAGGCACGATCTCACTGTGTAGTCCTGGCTTGCCTGAAAAGCACTATGTACAGAAGGGCTGGACACACAGAGTGCTGGAGTGAAAGGTGTGCACAACCCACACAGGCACAATTTACGGCTTTTTATCCCCTCGGGGAGTTATTCTGAAAATACGATACTACTCAAGCAGTCTAAAGGAATAGTTAGTAGCATCTTCAGTTTAGTTGAGCGCGTCTTGTCAAGAATGCCAACAATGCGGGCAAAGAGCAGGGAACCTAGGTAATGTGAGCCATTCTTCACCTACACCTCCACCCAATAACATAGTACCTAACTAAATACAATATGATGATTTAACCACACAAGTGGACTTTTAGCTGGGACCTGCCCCAAACCAAAACTTAACTATGTGTTTGGGAATAGAATCAGAGGAACAAATCAAAGAGCTGCTCTATATACAGGGACAGTCTCAAATGCAGGGTGCAGGGAAGGGGGAGGGAAGGGGAGAGGAACAGCATCCAGCATCAGTGCATCAAGCTCTTCCCACTCCCCACCCCGTTCGAAGAGGACTCTCAGGGCCCATGCCTCTGAGCAGCTTTGCCTACTCACCCTAAGCTGGCCAGTGCTCATGAGAAGCACTGTCACAAACATCAGGCCGCAGCATCCAACTCAAACACAAGAGGCTCCTGAGGTGAAATCGTATGTATTAGAACCTAAATGTTAGAGAGCTGTGCATAAAGATACGAACAACTTAAAGAGGGGTCAGGACATGGAAAGACACAGCCAACGGTGAGTGACTATGGGGCTCTTCCTCACAAGGGGAAGTCCACTGTATACCTGTGGAGGGGACACATCCTACTAAAAGCCACAGGAAGATGAGAATAAGGGGCATTTGAATGTAGCATCCATGCGAGAGAGAGAGAGAGAGAGAGAGAGAGAGAGAGAGAGAGAGAGAGAGAGAGAGAATGCTGTATGTAGACATGCCTGAATGTATTCTCATGCACATACTTATGTGTTGAGGTTGTACATGTGTGTGGGTATGCAAACACATGTATATGCTTGTTGTAGAGTCTGGAGGACAAGTTCGGGTGTCCTCCACAGAAGGTTGTCTACCTTCTTTAAGACAGAGTGTCTCTGGCCTGAAGCTCAACAATTAGGCTAGACTGACCAGTGAGCCACAGGAATCTGTCTCCACCTCTCAAGTACTGGAGTTACACACACACTCCCACAGGCTCAGGCCCTCATGTTTCCAGGAAAAGCATTTCACTGACTAGGCCTTCCCTCAGCCACCCCAATCATCATCGCTACTTTCTGCTAATGTTGTGTCTCAGAACAACACTGTGGGCTAAAAATCTATCAATAAATGCCACAGTAGACCAGTGTGCCCACCCCCAACAAACCTCCAGACTACTGTGACTCAGAAAGCACACCAGGAAGTCAGTCTGGAAAACACTAAAGCCAGATGACACTCGTGGAGTCCTCCTCATTTCTCCTGAAGACTTCATAAGCCAGTGGCAATGCTAATAGCTATTTGTGTTTACTCTTTGGACTTCTAAAGCTAGCTCAAAAACTAAATATTCTAATATATTAAGATATATATAGTTAAACTATAAAGAAACGTTACTACGTCCAAATCAGAGTAGCTACAGAGAAGATGAGAAGAAGCTAAGTCTAAGGGGAGAACACGGGATCCAAGGAAGTAAAAGTCCCGCTTCCTAAAGAGATACTGGATAACAGTTAACTTGTTACTTCTCCCTAAGCTAAACGTGAATATAATATGTATAAGTACAATGTGTGTGTGTATCACAATAAAAAATAGAATACCATACTAGATAACGAAAAAAAAAAAAAAAAACCAACCCTGCAACTTGCTTTCTTATACTGTCTCTTGTCTTCCAATAACTAAAAATCTGGACAGAATGACTGTCTGAAACATAATTTCTATCAAAACTGGTTCCACTCCAAGCTCTGGTCAGTGAACTCGAACTCAAATATACCAAAAGAAATGTTTTGATTAACTCTTTGTGGAACAAGATGGCCTCGTCCCTGCTGCATGTACTTGTGCATGACACATGGGTACAAACGTACCCACCCGGTGGGCATCTCACATGGACGGGCCTGCCACTAGGACAGTGAAGAGGAAGAAGTTTCCCTGCATTTACCTCTAATGCAAAGATGCTGCAGGCCAACTCTGGCCCAACTACGGACTTCTTCTGTGTAAATAAAAATAAAAATATTATATTAAAGCTTGTACACATAGTATTTCTGTCCTATGCAACCAAACTAATTCCAAGTAAAAACTGACCACATGTGCAACAGAACTTACTGTTCTCTACTACCTGCACAACAGAGTGTTCTAGAACTCTATAGTTGTATTCCTAGTAATGCTTCCATATTTCAGAAGTGAATACTAACACTATACCAGAAAAAGTGCCTGAGACCCTGTAACTTCATGAAAACTGGCAAACCTGAATTTCAAAGTGAGCTCAAAGAGCCCAGGCTGCTAGGTCTTCCCACGTAACATTCAGACTGTACACATACGCTGCAAGAAAACTATCAAAAAGATTTCGATGCTCAAGGACCTGAAGCCAATAAATGCTAAGGTGACACCAAGCCTACAGGGCAGTAGAAAAAGAATGACTGCTAAGTCTGCTAGGGTACTTCACTATGTGTGTGGCACATGTATATATGTTCACGAGTACACGTGTGTATGTTCCTGTGGGAAGCAGAGGTCCTCCCCAACAGAGTCTCTCACTAAGCCTGGCATGCTATCTCTGCACAATAGCTAGCCTACGACCTCAAGAGGTCACCCTACCTATGCTGCCCCAGCACTGGGATTACAGATGTGCTCTGCTCGGATTCCACATGGATGCTGGGGATAGACACTTGCTTACTAGGCAGGCACTTTACAGACTGAATCACCTCCCAGCCCTTAGTCAATAATTTAAAATAAGATAGCTTTAAAGAATGCAGTTACTAGATTTAAGAATACTTCAGATGCAGCATGATTTCAGCGTGTGAAAGCAGTCCTTTGCTTCAAGTAGCTGTGGAGTAACTGTGTGAAAACCGCTGGTTAAATGTCATCTATCACACACAAGCAGGGAGTAGCCTCCCCAATGTGACTGTGACACAGCACAGACCTGTGTAGTTCCAAAGCAGAGACAGAGCCACACCAGGCCAGTGAGTTCTTAGCACTTCTGAATACACTGTAATGTGCCCAGTACAGTCCTTCCAGTCACAGCACTACTCCTGACAAACAGTCCTGCTCCACTCGTCTGCCACCCTGCATCTCTGCCTTCCCACTCTGGCCATAGCGTGGTCCTCTCTGCTATTCATGTTTACAGCATACCTTCTTCTGGACTTTAACAGGCTCTTAATAAAACAGTGAGGTGGCTCTCCTCTGCCTCAACTTCAAACCTTCCCTAGAATCCCTCAGCCCACCTATCATTTCCTCTTATGGACTAGCCAATTACAGCTCTTACCACATTCCAATAACTGCCAGAATTATTCTAGATGTTACGTGCAGAACACAGTACCTCTATAAAGGTGCTAAAACACTTTCTTCCCCCGAGCACTTAGTTCTCTCTCACTGAGCCTCAGCTCATCGTCACACAGTTCTACATGAGGCCTGGACATGCCATTCTGAACGTAAGGTTTTCTGAACTTTAGTATACGAATTCATATTGACTCTTTACTTTGAAAAAAATTATAATTTTAAATCACTATAGCTACCTACTCCATTATTTGTTCCTCCTAAGTTTCTTTCACCAAAATTTCAATAATAAACTTGACTTTTGTCTTTATTTCAGATGCTGAGCAGGGGAGGAGTCAGGGACTAGGAGGATCATCTACTAAAAAAAAATGCAAGTTTACATAATTCTCAAAGCATAAGTATTATTTGTGGTACCTTTGAGAGCTATCTCATGCCAAGCATTTAAAAGTAAATTTTCCAAGCACAATACTTTTAACAAAACAAGTCCCCTCATTTATTTTAACTTAATTAAAATGGGACTGCTTGTTTTTAAAAGAGGTCGAATTAGAGGCTTTCATGGACACAAGTGACAGTGAAAACGGCCTCTCCAAGAGAATACAAGTTTCCAGCATCGGCAGCTTACAGCCTCATGTGCAGACCTCCCAGTGGCCTTACACAAACAACGTAGGAATGTAGATGTTACAGAAATACAGTTGCAATTCACCTGGCAGTTTGATGCAGCATACTCACACATGACAACACATTGATTTTACTTCTACCTCCATGCAGACATCTATGTAAAGAAATCCATTAGGCAGACAGTTCTCATCTCTATTGACTGACAGAGTGACAATTGAATACTTTTCACCTTCCAGCGTGACTGACAGTTAGACACTTAAACAAGCCTTCAAGTTGCAATAATAGTATGAAACACTTTCAATTACTTGAATCAAACAAATCCATGATCCTACCGGCTGAATGCATTTTTCTGTCTGCTGCTATGCCTGGCTTGGTTTACACTATTATTGGGATAATTTTGTTCCTCTTTCAAGAATGTTTTGCTCAAAGAATAAACTCATTTTATAAATGATGATATATTTTTTAAATGTTAGAAGTTTCTATAAACACTTAAAACATGGATAAATAAATACACAGCCTAAGGAGAATATACTTATTTCCTGGTGCTTATAACCCTTTCAAAACCTGTTCCTGAATTCTGCAAGCATTTTAGAGAACCGTCAGCTCTTACACTACAATGTGCCTGAAGATTTCATACATGTAAGTGCTGGCATAATCATCAGCTAATTAAAATACAAAAATACTTACAATATTTATAACTACTTAAAGTCCCCGTTTTAAAGGTTTCATCACTCTACTAGAAAGCTGAAATAAATTTAACTCTGTAATGCATTTTTCTCAATTGCAACCAAAATACGTATTCTCATTACAAACAATTACAAAAGCCTTGAGACTCTTGGAGTAGACAGTAAAGATTTTGAAGGGAAGAACGCAGAGGTAAGAGCTACCGACTGACTGCACCTACAAAGGCAGCGGAGACTGACAGGCCTGTCTTGCTTCCTCCCAGTTCGTTATCCTGGGGAAATCCCCATCTTTGTGATTAAAGCGCAGACAGTGCAAACATGCACACACAGGAGCGCTCACACTCCCGTGCACTCCAGAGAAAAGAGCCGAGCCCGTGAAGCACCTCACAGACCCGTGCCCGTCGGGAGGAACATCACACCACTCGATTAAGCAGTCAGAACACAACTGGTCAAGGCAGGCATTGTTGAGACCTCAAGCAGGCATGTGTTTCCACGCATTATTCCTGAGTACTTGCCTTGGTAACAAGGGCAGAGCTCCCACCCGCTGTGGGTGGTTAGTTACATTTTCTCTAAACCCTTCTGTTTGTGCCATGAAATGGAGGCGGGCAGCAAACTCGAATAACTTCAACAAATTCACTCCAAGCTTTCCTGAAAATTATGCTTTTGAGAAACATAGGTGACTTACAAATGAAACACCTTAAATGTAAACAGCTAGAGTAAGTATTAAGAATTACGTGTCTCCTAAAATCATATTTGACATTGCTGTTAAAATACAAAAACCAATGAGTGGTCTTTTTTAAATGATAGGTTTGGAACAAAATATGAAGAAGAATATGTACGTTTTTATTGATCACTGTATTAAGCACAGCAGTTCTGATTACTGTATTAGAAATGTCTTGGCCTTTCTTCCAAAAGTCAGGCTACTAAGCTTAGAGCCTTTTAGAAGTCAATACTATTTGAAGGTGCCAATACAGAATTTACTGTGTGCACAACATCAAATGGCTCTGTGTGAAAAGACTGGCTGTTGCAGGCTCTACAACACATTGATTTTCTGGAAAGGAATGCCGCCTGTATTTAACCTAACAAAGTAACCCTGTTGTACTACATGGAAAAGGATCATGCATATTGATTTCTTTATTACAATTCTTCTTGTGATCAGTAAACACCCAGAAAGCACTCAGTCTCCAAGAAAATCATTTTGTAAGAATTTCCTCTAAGTCTACACTGGGTTTTCACAGGACGTCTACAGACTGTGCCTGCAGTCACCTTCCTTAGGTCTCTCAGAGTAGGACACAGTCTTTGTAAATCTGTACTAGTTACTGCATCCATTATTTTATTAATTATAAAAGTTAACATTTTTTCATTATTTATTTATTTTATGTATTTGAGTACACTGCCGATCTCTTCAGACACATCAGATCCCATTACAGATGGTTGTGAACCACCATATGTGGTTGCTGGGAATTGAACTCAGGTCCTCTAGAAGAACAGTCAGTGCTCTTAACCGCTGAGCCATCTCTCTAGCCCCAAAAGTTAACATTTTAAATAGATTACTTTAATGTTCCAAATTCAAAGAGGCTTAAAAAAGAAAGAGTCACCACCCTGTCGACTGGCTCCTTTATGGCTCCATCAGCGTGCTCGGCTGTACCAGCGTGCTCGGCTGTACCAGCGTGCGCGGCTGTACCAGCGTGCGCGGCTGTACCAGCGTGCTCGGCTGTACCAGCGTGCGCGGCTGTACCAGCGTGCGCGGCTGTACCAGCGTGCGCGGCTGTACCAGCGTGCGCGGCTGTACCAGTGTGCTTGTAACCGTCCCTAGCAGCAGCTCGGGGGTCACTGCTTGCTGCTGCTGAAAGCACACATGCAGACTTACCCGCCGAGTGTACATCTCCACAATGATAAACTCAAAACACAACAGTAACAGCACATGAATTTTATATTGCTTTCTTTGAGGACAATTAAACTTCTAAGTCTGTTAATGTGGAGTTTCTAGAATCGATGTAAGCAATTAAAAAAAAACAGCAGCGACAGAAATGTTCTGTTAGGCATGATTACGCTAAGGTCACTAGGTATTATTCGGAGTCAGTTTAGTTTATCACATTACCACATGACAGGACGTGAGGCAAAAATTATAAATTCCTTCCCTAAATCTGTCCTTCTCTGATCTAGATGGATGAAGAATAATTAACTCTTAATTATTCAGATGACTTCAAGGCAGTTTTAGGATTCAGTAAGATTGCAGTCGTTTTAACCAAGGAAAGCAGTCTCCCATCATTTATCAAATCTTACAACTTGACCAATGATGAATAAAAAACCTATGTTTACCCACAGCCCTAACTGCTACCTTAGAGGTTGTTAAGCAACAAATTTCTTTAAACTCTACCATATGCAAATCATCAGATGCAATTTGCATTTTAAAGTATTTAACTCTACATATTTATTGGATTTTGAGGCCATGCTGATCATTGATTTATGTGCTTCTGGCAATCATATTTCCATATTTGTATGATTTTGATGACAGTAATAATTCAAATATGCAGAAAGTTGTTCTTTGAACAATATCTTTAATTACCTCCTCAAAGCATCATTGTTTTGCCTGCTGTCCTGACAAAAGGGGTTTGAAATAAGAAATGGCATAATAATCCAAATACACAGAAATACATCTGTCATGCTGTGTGCTCCCGATGCACAGGACTGACTTCTCACATCAGCCATCCCTGGTCCTTAAAAGGCTGCAAACCTCAGAACACTTGTACCTAAACACGTTTATTAATAGTGACATACTTTCACGACAAATTCAATCACAGTTCACAAGATTTCTGTTCAAAATGCAAACCCTGCTTCATTTACTTTGCCACCAACTCAAAAAGTTTTGCAGTGTCCTCTCACTTACGTCAGCACAGATCATGTGCACACTTGCTTGTGAAGGCCATCGAGGACCATCACCATGAAGGAGTCACAAAGCAAGTCATGGGTCGTCGCTCCGCGACCACTGTCGGGGCAGCCTAAGATGGTTCGACCATGCTATAATTTTTTACAATAAATATTTAGGCACTCACAATTATAGCTATGAATTTTAACTAAGTAAAATGTAAGCAATTACAAAATTAAATATATACATATCTCACTCATAATTTCTATTCATTTCAAAAATTAATATTTTACAAGTTTATTTTACAATAACTATTTGATATTTCAAATATCAAAATGAGATTATTTATCAAATAAAAGAATTTTTAAGGATAAAATAGAAATCATTAAAATCTCATCTTTAAAAATAAAAATATAATGTACAATGATACATTGACAAATTGGAAAATCATAAAACAGAGCCATTGCACACCAGGAGCAAGCTCTGACTGCATATGTTTCAAAAAAATCTACTTTCTAAGTGAAAGTGAAAACTGGAGGGGAGATATTAACGCCCTCGAGTTCCCCCATGCAGATGCATGAAAGGATTAAAAATCTGCTGGATATATAATATACTTTACTCACTTTGAAGAACAGACATATAATGATTTAAATATCTATATAATTTTACAAATAATTGTTCTTAAGAAAGCTAAAATATCTGTTTATAGAAGCTTCAGCCAAATGTGGTCACTATCATCAATGACTAAAAATCTATTATTAGTGAAAACACTCCAGCATATAACCATGTAATGACCATAAGTCAGCTACTCTCAATATATTTAATTGGGAAGATACATGTTAGAGATATTCACAACCTCAGAGTTGTTCTAATTAAAACACAAGTAGGTTGAAATAGATTTTACAGTTATTTTTACACACATCATTTTTATAATCATATGAGGCATTTTCCTTTACAGTATTTTAAATTCAATTCAATATCCATCTAAACAGTAACACTGTATCTAAGAGGCTATTACTCATCAAAACTATCTAATATTGCCATAATTTCAGTGTGTAAAGAGCAGTTGGGAAAATATCACACATTTTCTAGGCAAATTTTTAAAAACTAAAAATAAATTGCTGTTTATACTGCAATGATGTGAAGCCACAGTGTGAAAGGTACAGCTGTAATATTTTAGATTTCACACAAAGAGGAGTAAGAAATAAAGGGAAAGGAAAGAAGAAAGGGAAGGGAAAGGAAGAGAAAGCAGAAGAGGAAAAAAAAGGGAACGAAGGAAAGACTGAAGGAAGGAAGGAACGAAGGAAGGAAGGAAGGAAGGAAGGAAGGAAGGAAGGAAGGAAGGAAGGAAGGAAGGAAGGAAGGAAGGAAGGAAGACAACAGAGGAAGAAAGAGAAAAGAGATCCAAAGGCAAAGGGAAGAAGGAAAAAACTGGGAGAGGAATTCTGGGGACACTCCTTGACTCCCCCTAGTGGTCAACAAGAAACAGCACAGCAGGCTCCCCTGGTGGCTGGACAGCATTTTTGGAAGGAAGGCTGCACAGTGGTGAGAAGTGATTCAGACAAAGCCCAGAAAAGGAAGCCAGTAACCAGCAGAGGCACAGGTTAGCGGTCTCTCAGCTTTGCATGTACATCTGTGCATGCACACAGTAAAGCTCAATGAGGCAGGAAAGTGCATACACTAATACTTGTACAAGACACCACATCTAAGGGAGACTACTGACTAGCGGTCAGACAAAGTTATCATATTCAGATGGCTCATGGCACCTGCCACATTCCCTCCACAGTAATGTGAGGGACCTAACACAAATCATCTAGAAATATATCTACATCAGGCAACTGATGCTAAAAAAATCCAAAAAAAACTAAAAACACACACCAGAAAAGTCAACAGTAAAACAAACCTAATTTCTACTCTAAACTCCAGGGGATGGCTCCAGTGTGGATTACATATGTCCTATAAATTTTTCTCCTGCTATAATCTTTTTCATATAATTACATACAAAAAAGTTTAACCTCAATCTTGTGGCTCTCACAAGCTTGACTAGATCAAGAATAGTCTACTTTCCACTGTAAATATCAACAACTCAGGAAATAGAAAGTCTACACAAACATTTTTTAAAGACTAATTAAAACCTAGGCTTAAAATTTCTGTGTAGCACAATAAACTACATCTGAACAAGACTATCATTGCAATCAAACTTTAAAATGATAAAAATAAATGTAAAAATCAGCAATGGTTTCAATTAATGAAATTTAATAAAATTTAAAGTGTTAAATTAAATGTTAAATACTCTAAATAACAAGGTATATTGCCTCAGACTAGATAACTATAAAATATGAAAAGTATATTACCATATCTAGTTAATATAAATATCTAAGTTTAGAAATTTATAAAATAGATATATAAAAAGATAGATAGATAGATAGATAGATAGATAGATAGATAGATTGATTCTAATAGACAAAAATCTATGTATTTTGGTAAATAAGCTCAGCATCTCTGAAGCATCTTCCTCACCTGACCACTTTTGTTACCCAGCTCTCTCCGTCCCTTGCTGTGGTCATTAGGGTGCTAAGGGGACTCATTACTGCCTATCTCTACCCTCTCCCTTAATTGCCCTCCAGGCACCATCCTGTAATCACTGAAACGGTCTCAGCTTAGCCAGGTACTCCCTAGGGCATCTCATATATCTCCAGGTTTGGAATCAAAGTATACAATCAGGATAGGATGTCCAAGTTCATGACGCCAGAGGGGACAGAATTAATATTGTTTGCATTATTAAAATCTGTGTCCCTGATCCTTTTGTAAACTTAAATTGCATGGTCTCAGGGTAGGGTCAAATATCCTTTGTCTTTAAGGCTGTCCACTAATGAGAGTCACTCTTGTGTGTGTATAAACGGAAGCACACCTATGAACAGTACCATGCACCCCAAATTAACTATATGACAAAAAGCCCCACATTATATATAAAGTTTGAATGTTCCCAATAAAATGGGCTTTATGAAAAGCGACCTGAATGAAGAAGTGGACTTTAACTCTGATTCAAAATACCCTTCTAAATACCCCAACTATCCACTCATGAATGTGTAAATAAAACTGCTAGTAATTAGTTATAATTATGGTCCATTTCCAAATCTATTTCAATTATATGATAAATATATACATCAGCAATGAAACCTGCAAAATAAATTCATTGTTTTCAAGGAAAATGCAATATATATATATATTAAATGCTAACAGTCAAACTCTAAAGTCTCAGTTCTTTCATAGTTGTATAGCAGGGAAGTACTATTAACAATAGCGTAAGTAACTGATGCCAGCCATGGAAGCTGGCAACTGATTGAAAGGGATCTAAAATTAGAGCCTTAGAGTGAGCACCACACAGCTGACGTTCCTGTTTGTGAAATCAACCACAATGCTAAATTCTGAACTGTGTGATTCAAGCAATACCTGCAAGACATAAAAACACCATTTACTTGCTACATGTATGAACACACGCATACGGATGCACACGTGGCTTAAATAAAGAAACACAGACACTCATTAAGACAAACTCTGTAGTGATAGGGCTGTGTGTGCATCTGCTCTCTGAGAAAGATGATTTTGCACCTAAAACACACAGAGACACAATAAATTCAAGATCAATTACTCAGTAGTATTTATGGAAGAGAAAGAAAGCCAATGTACTAGTTATCATCCTGATGCTTTTTGTACAAACTATTTTTACAAGCTAGTTCATGGGAAACTGACTGCAAAGCAGATATTAAACAATCCAGAACCTGGTAAACAGTCTTTAAATAGTTAGTTTGTATTTCTATTATTTTAACTCATAAAATATTCAGATACAAACCCAAATTAGTATTGATTACATAACTAAAACTCTGTAAAACTAAAATGGTAACTGTAAGTATATGCTTTGTTTAGAATATGTGCGTATCTGTGGAGCACAGGAAATCATACTTAGTAAATGCCAGAAGACTTAACCAGCAAGTGTAAGTGCTTCAGTGCTTCAGCTTAAGAACAAAACACAATTACCCGACTGAACTCAAGGAAATGATGTATGAAATTTTAAGGAATTATAACTCTTTATATAAGTCAATGAAAACTCTCTACATAACATAAACCTTTAAAAGTAACTGAGCATAAAACAGAATACGTAATGCCACTATTAAACATTAGTCAGAGGAGAAAGTAAAACTCCCCCCCTTTTTTTTAGTCATTTTTAAAAGTTATTCATTAAAACTAGCAATGGTAGAGGATAAAGCACATGAAGTAAGAAAACTCATAGGTTACTCATTTCTACTAACATCCTCCATCCTGACTCAGTTACTGTAAAAAAAATCTAATATAAGTCCAATTTAGTAGTGAACTGTAGCCATCTACTGGAAATGAACTGTTAGAGCAAATGCTAACATCACATTTCTAAGAAACCAGCATTCTTTGTGCTTAATACAGTGGACCAGAAAATGAACAATCCCTAGGTGACAAAGTTATTCCATCCACTTTACAGGCTCGAACACACAAAGGTGGGTGCACAATTGGGTTCTTTATATTTTATTTGTTTTAAGAAGAGCCTTGCTGTGTAACCTGGGCTGCCTTTTAATTTGCAGTCCTTCCGCCTCAGCCTCCATGCAGGGGCTGAGGTTACAGATCCTGCTCTCATTTCAACAGAACTGTCATAGGTAGTGTCATTATTGATTCAGAACTTTTCATCATTAACAGATTCCTTAGCCATTTCATTCTTCCTTGTGTTCCTGTTGTAGGGCACGGATTCCAAATGACAACTAAACACCGAAGGCAGCTTATCCAGCAAGGGCTTGCAGCTACCAAACTATAAACCAAATGACAACTAAACACCGAAGGCAGCGTATCCAGCAAGGGCTTGCAGCCACCAAACTATAAACCAAATGATAACTAAACACCGAAGGCAGCTTATCCAGCAAGGGCTTGCAGCCACCAAACTATAAACCAAATGATAACTAAACACCGAAGGCAGCTTATCCAGCAAGGGCTTGCAGCTACCAAACTATAAACTGGTTTGCAAGTACAATTTTATGCTACTTTACTCTGCCCAACACTCAAAAGAAGCTTTTCAGAAATGAAACCCCAAGTTTTAATGGAAAAAATAGTATGGTCAGAATATTTCCTTTATTTTTCTATTAGAAAAACTACTTAAAACTAACAGTTTAAGGTTTAAATGGCAGAGGCACTGCTGTTCCCATGTGGAGACATTACATAGGCTATGTCTATGGGAAAACTGTCAGGTTACTCCTTTAGCAAGATATCAAATTTTTATCTTGTATTTTATACCTCCTCAAATACCTCTTTTATATAAAAGATCAAATAATCAAGAATGTCCACTACAATTTTTTCAAGTATAAATGACCATCATCAGAAGCGCACATGTGTGTGTCAGAGCAGAACTGAGCACGGCAATGAAACACTAATGAAAAAGGAAGAACTCACAAATACTGACACTTAAAAGTCAGTAACAGAACAACAGTCAAAATTACAACAGATATCAATTTAATCCCAAAGTCTTACTGTAAGTATACTAGTGTTTTTGCTATAAAATATAAAGCCAATAGCATAATTCTTATTTATTCAAGGCATAGCAATCTTTTTAATTCTTTCAACTATAGTACAACATTTAATAAGTTACCCTAGAGATATACTATTTATCACTTTAATTCTGATAATACACTAACACTTTAAATATTAAACCAATTTATGAACGATTTGAGCACAAACTTTTTACAAACATCAGATTGCAGTACAGCTCATTTTAAGACACTGCTAAAACTGAAATGCATCACTGCTAATCAAAATACAAGGAGGAAACTCCTTTTTTCTAAAACAACCTTTGTCAATACTAAATTTGAGTGCAAAGCAGCTTCAAAGTTTATGACAACTAACACTTCACAATACCTCTGGAAATGTACTAACATTCTCGTAACCTTGTAAACCCAAAGACATTTTTTTAAAAAAAGCCTGTTATTTTCCAGATGTCTAAGTGCAAGTTGTTTTAAGCAGCTTCCGTGGTAAAATAGCAGCTTTCTTAGCTACAGCGTTCTTCTAACTCCAGAGAAAACTGAGGATACAGCTCCCGAAAACCTAAAACTAAAACAACAGAATCTCCACCAATCAAGCAGAAAATGTCACAGAACATTCACAAAATTTCAAAGCAAGCAGCTGGCCGGGCTGGAAAGTCACCTATCCAGAAACACTGCCCTAGCAAGTTCTTCACCACAACCAACTACAACCATCTCACTAGGCTTAATGTGATCCCCAGAACTGGCAAATCCCTCACAGCAAGTTCAGTGAATTCTCCAAAACGTATGCACAAAACATAAAGCCTGGAGAACTATAGTCGTTCGGTACACCCAAGCATCAGGCACTTCCCTCTCACAACCACTCCACCCATGGCTGACGACAGTCTTTGTTAACAGCCTCCCGTGTACTCATGAAGCACTGCTGCTCACAGCTTCTGTGCTGTATCCAGAAGGCAAGCACAAACTTGTAGCAAACCCGTGAGTTCTCCATTATAAACATTTACTGTATCCTACAAGCATTAAGTGTGGCTGAGACTGAGGAAACTCAAATCTACCAACACATACTAAAACATATTGCTTGCATTAATTTTGACTTAGAAAGT